>NC_087222.1:29275511-29295511 GCF_015104395.2 Macrobrachium nipponense
GAACTATATATATTATATATATATATATATATATATATATATATATATATATATATATATATATATAAGTTCAACCTACTTATCCGCAGTAAGTATCTCATTTCCTGAGGGCCCACCAAAGTATAAACTTCCACGCTCCGGACGCTCCCTGGGGGCCCACGGATACTGAGTACTTTCTGGAAGAGAGAGAGAGAGAGAGAGAGAGAGAGAGAGAGAGAGAGAGGGTGGGTGGGGTGGGGTGGGGTTGGTTAGGGGGTTGGGGGGAGGTGGGTAACCTGGGGTTAAGTGGGTCTTGGTAGAACTACTTAATCCCAAGGCTTGGGGCTAAAATGTTTCCTCCTTTCTGGAGAAATCAACTTTCCCTCAGGGAGAGAGAGAGAGAGAGAGAGAGAGAGAGAGAGAGAGAGTATATATATGTTTATATATTCATATATTTCAATCAACCAATATACTTTCATTCATCATTTCTCAGCACACATAAACACACTTATGCATATACACATCACAAATACGCACGTATACATATACACGTGCGTATATAAACACCCACAGCTGAGCCACCTAGGAGGATTATTCTTATCTTGAGCCGTGCTTAAGCCGAGTTGAGCAAGAGTTGAAGTCAGGCCTGAGTTATTTATTAACTGGAACTTTGAGTATAACTCAACACTTGAGTTATGCCTTAAAAACTTCGTAAATTCGCGTCGAGGTGAATTTGAAAATTGTGTTCAGCGACTTTACATACAAACAATGAGAATCGTAGAGAGATTTTATCGCCTATTTATTTCTATGATAATAAAAACAGGTATCGGAGACGTTCCTCCAGTTACGAACCAATTTGATATACTATGGCAGATCCACACCAACCGTGCATCTGATGTCTAGGCCACCAGTCACTTACGACGCTCCTGATTGGCTGGAAACTCTCACAGTCTCTCTCTCGAGAGAGAGTTTGCACAGGCAGGATGTATAGTCTGTTCCACCTCGCCTGAGGGATACGTCTTTCAAAGGTATCCCTCAGGAGAGGTGGATCGTACTACTACATCCGGCCTATGTGAACTCTCGAGAGAGAGACTGTGAGAGTTTCCAGCCCTGTGATTGGCTTATTAACAGCCAATCAGGAGCGTCGTAAGGGACTGGTGGCCTAGACATTAGATGCACGGTTGCTGTGAATCTACTGTAGAAGCGTCAATGCGTACAGTACAATTTTATGATTTTTCACTATAATAAATCACAATACTAGTGGTGCAATGTATCTTATGGAGTATTTTAGCAATACGACTGATACCTAAAATCTAAATATACATTCAATACGCTAAGAAAATTATAATAATACGTGCTTGTTCGTAAGTTGGGGAGTGTATATGAAATATCAAAAAGTTTATCATTATTTGAAATACATTCCTCGTTTTTAAGGTTTCAGAATTTATATATATACACGATCCTCTAAAATGGATGGTGAATAAATTCTGGGAAATATTAAAATGCTGAGGAATATTAAAGGTTAGAATTTAATTCCAAAAAGGGGATAAAAGTCTGAGAAATATTGAGGGTCAAAATTTAATTTCAAAAAGGGAAAAGAATTCTGATAAATAAAGTTAAAACTTAATTCCAGAAAGGTAAGAAATTCTGAGATATATTGAGAGTTGAAACTTAATCCCAAAAAAGGAGAGAAAATACTGAGAATGATTGGGAATTAACTTAAGGAAACACTCGAACAAAAAAAAACAAAAAAATTCCCAGCCAAAGATCTGTAAATTCCCAAACAGATAGAACTCTGGGAGAGATAAATGCTATAAAACCCCAAATTAAAAAAAGATTAAAAAAGAACTTACTTATTACAATATCCCATCCCCTTCTCATCTCAAGATGAAGAGGAGGAAGAATTAGATTAGGGTGAAATGAGTCCATCGCTTTATATTTTTTTTCTTATTTTATCTTCTCGGGACGGGGGAATCGCAGATACGTTTTCATTAACGTAACCGTTTTAGGTGAGCCAAATGGAATCGCAGTGAACGCGCCTTTTGCAATATAGTAAAGGTTTGGTAGTCGTCTTCTTTTTGCGTTTTTCTATTATTCTTTTTTTTAACTGTTCCTTGTTTTTATTTGGTTAGTGGTTAGTACCAGTGGGTCGAGAATTAGTGGAAGTGTTAGAGAGAGAGAGAGAGACCACAAAAATGAGAGACTAACAGAGAGAGAGAGAGAGAGAGAGAGAGAGAGAGCGAGCACAAAAATGAGAGACTAACAGAGAGAGAGAGAGAGAGAGAGAGAGAGAGAGAGAGAGAGAGAGAGAATGCCTTAGTGTTCCTTACCTTACATTTAACTTTAATTAAGAGAGAGAGAGAGAGAGAGAGAGAGAGAGAGTAGTGGAGAGAGAGAGAGAGAGAGAGAGACTTTGATGAACGAGTCTCCAGAAAACGAGTGAGATTCTGACGACCTCATCTAGGACCAATTATCACGACCCATTCGACTCAAAATGGGCGATTGGGTGATTAGACCTGTTTGGAGATACCCCCAATCAAACTCAAGACGACTGGAAATTGATGGATTGGTAGAGAAAAACATCATTTAAAACCCTCTAATCTTAAACCAAATGTCTCAGTTGGGTTTATACCTCATCCTCAGGTGATTGGGTTTGTTTCCTGGTGCACTTTAATATTTCCGCCCTCAATTCTCTTTTCCTGAACGTGAGTCCCTCGACCTTCTTGGAAGGCAACATGATTGGAAGTTCAAATACCGCTTTCTTAAGAGAACTTGAAAGAATTTTTTTTAAGGATTAATCGTTCTTAAGGTACTTAAGATTTTTTTTAGGTTAAGTTGGCCGAATTCCTTTAATTTTTAGACCAAGTCAACATGGATTTATCAAAAATTTTTGTTAAATAATAAAATAATAATAATAACATAAAATAATAATAAAATAAAATAATTAATAATAATAACATAATTAAAATAACATAATAATCTAATAATTAAATTAATTAATAATAATACAATTTTAATTCATTTAATACGTCTAAAAAATAATATTCAAGGACATTAATCTTATTATGACGAATTCTACAAATCTATATCTATGACTATCAATTTGAGTAATGTACAGTAAATCCTTACAAAAACAGTACGAGTAATTTAAAAAAATGAAAAGCTCTACAAAACCCTACAAAAATAAATCTCTATAGGAGATGAAATGTAATCCACTCACAAATATAAGTGTAATCCTCCAAGTCATCATTGTAATGGATTTTGTCATTTTAATATCGAAAGTTAATCTCTTCCTTTTTCAGAACTGATTTCCGGATTTCTCTCTCTCTCTCTCTCTTTCTCTGTATATCTGTTTGTGTCTGATGGTCTCTCTCTCTCTCTCTCTCTCTCTCTCTCTTCTTTGTATATACATACTTACATACATATACACTGACAAACACATTCAAGCTCAAAGATAAGTTACCAAACGCCTCCAGAGTTACCATACACCTCCAGAGTTACCAAACACCTCCAGAGTTACCATACACCTCCAGAATTACCATACACCTCCAGACAAGTAAGATGTTAGGATATTAGAAAAAAATGTTAAAAAAATAAAATAAAAAAACACTTCCGGAAGCAAACAACCATCCGTGGAGAAAAGATAAACAAAATGTCACTTCCGTTGACGCCGCCATATTGTAAACAAAACTTTAGGAGAGAGAGAGAGAGAGAGAGAGAGAGAGATTGCTGGATAGGATTGTTGGAATTGAATGAATGTGATTGATTATTATTATCATTATTATTAAAATAGGCTATGAGAAAGAATATATATAATAATAATATTAGTAGTCTTCTATCCCCTCCCTTCTCCCCTCCTCCCAATCGAGCGCGCAAGCACGCATACCGATAGCACGACAGCACAACGTGACGGAGAGACACTTATGGCCGCGGTCCAGATGTTATTAATAACGGGGCCTGACCGTTATTGAGGGTAATGGCGTCGCAGGTAGCGACGTTATTACCTTAATGGCGTTATTTAAAGGCGCCATATTGGATCGGCCATTTTGGATCTGCCCTTTTTTTTAAGTTTTTTTGGTGCTCTTCTGTGACCCGTGATCTGTTTAGAAGAGGGTTTCCGGTCATTTTAGGCTGGTTGCCCGTCCAGTAAGTGACCAGAACTAAAGGCGATTTGATGATAGCCAAGGATTCCAGGAAACAAAATGGCGGAACTCGAAGACGAAAATCAAAATGGCGGACAACAAACGTAGATAACTGAATGGTAGGAAACGAACAAGCACGTAAAACGAAAATGACGGAAATAAACAGGCAAAAGTAGATTGGCAGAGAACTAAAATTATAAAAACAAAATGGCGGAAAACCCAGACGGAAACAAAATGGCAGAAAAAACGTCAAAACAAAATGACAGATGACAAATAAAGATGGACAAATACAGGGAACAAATAAAGGGGAGTATGTGATATCTCTCGTTCGTTTACCTTCTATAGCTGTTGTTTACAAGGGACGTTTTTTGACACCCTGGCCCAAATGGTTCTTCCCTCTCAAACAACCCCCCACGCGCCCCCCCCCCCCCGCCACCAACACCCCACCCCCCTCTCAGAGGTCCTATTGGGGAAGCGTTACTTTTAGCGGTATTTTTTTCCTGCTATCTTCTGCTTCCTCTCCTGCGTTTTACTGCAGTTAGACGCGGTAAATCTTTTTTACGGAACCTTTTCTGTAGGTGTGAAGGAACGGTACTTTTTCCAGTACAGCTGTGTGAAGGAACGGTACTTTTTCCAGCACAGTTGTGTGAAGGAACGGTACTTGGAAGCGGTACTCTTTGAAGTAGTGGTGCCTTTTCTGTACCTGATTGAGTGGTACTTTCTTTACTGTACTCTTTGATGTAATGGAACCTTTTCTGTACCTGACTGAGCGGTACTTTTGCCTGTCCCACAGTGAGAAAAAGCGATACTTTCTCTACTGTACCCTCTGATGCAATGATACGTTTTCTGTACCTGATTGAGCGGTACTTATCTCTGTACCGCAGCGCGGAGGAGCGGTACATTTCCCAGCGGTACTCTGAGCTAACTCCACATTCTTCTGTACTTCGATGATCTTTAGACTTCTGAATGAGAAGCAGACACCTTTCGCCGTACAGCAGTGAGAAGGAGTGGTACTCTCTCTCTCTCTCTCTCTCTCTCTCTCTCTCTCTCTCTCTCTCTCAAAGAAGAAGAAGAACAAAAGGGAACATTTCCATCCATCACCAATATTCGATATCGGCTTCGAAAATTAGTTCGTTTGGAAGCCATCTAATTATTCCGAGACAATGATTGGGGGGTAACGGGCCTTGTTTTCGGCGTCTTTTGGCATTTTTATTATTATTATCATTATTATTATTATTATAGTATAGTATAGTAGTAGTAGTAGTAGTAGTAGTAGTAGTAGTAGTTGTAGTAGTATATCAGAATCCAGCAGACTACAGGAACTGGCGTACAATTGAACTATCCTACCGGAATTGTCTGAAAGTCCCTCTCTCTCTCTCTCTCTCTCTCTCTCTCTCTCTCTCTCCCTGGCTCTCGTCCAATTCTGGCTCATGGTTCACTGGCCCTGTCTGCTGGCTCCTGGTGGCTCTTGCCGAGTGTGTGTGTGTGTGTGTGTGTGTGTGTGTGTGTGTGTGGGTCATTGGCCAAAAACGGCCCTCCGCCGTTCAAGGCCAGGAGACCACCACCAGTACCACCTCTTCTCTTGTGTTGACACTTTTGTGACCGCGTCTGGGGTGGAGAGAAGGTACGAAATAGCGCTTAGGTTTTTTTTTTTTTTTTTTTTTTTTTTTTTTGTTTTTTTTTTTTTTTTTCGCGCGTCAGTGGGGGAGGAGGAGAAGGTACGAAATAAGGGTTAGAATTGTTTTATTTATTCTTTTTTTTCGGGGGTGGCAGTTTTTCTTTAAGTTTGTCTGTAGTTCTTTGTTATGTTTTGATTTGGTTTGAGGGAAGATATATTCACGAATAGAGAGTTCTTATTTATTTTTAAAGATATTTGGAATTATTATTTTCCAAGCAGAATATATGCATAAGATAGGAAAGGAAGTGTTTTTATAAATAATTTTTAAATATAGAATAGAGTATTTCTTTTTATTTTTAAAGACATGTGGTATTTTTTTATTCCAGGACGTAAAATGTACACAAGACAGAAGACAGAAAATGGAGATTTGAATTTATTATTTTTATTATAATTATTATATTATTTTTATTTATTATTTTATCATTGTTTATTATTTTATCTTGTTGCTATCTTTATAAATTTTGTATTATTTTATCTTCTAAATAATTAATATTATTTTCTTACTTTTATTTTCATTATCAATATTTTCATTTTTATTATTAATAATATTGTTTTGTTATTCTAATTTTGTTAAGTGTTCATATATACTATTTATAGTTTGAATTTTATTCTTATTATTTTACTAATTTTATTATTTTTTTTAAATTTTATAATGATTTTTGTTCTTATAGTTATTGTTTGTACTAACAAATTTCATTATTATCTTTTTAATTGTTGTACGTATATTAATATATTTTTATATTCTTTATTTTTATTATTATTTTTTATTCATACTTTTATTTATAACTATTTAACTCAGGTTTATTCTTATTACTATTATCTTATTTATACTTCATTTCTATTATTCTTATTTCTATTTTGTTATTTCAATATCCATTAATATTATCTAATTATTTTTACCTTTATTCTTGAAGTAAACCATCTTTTAAACGTGTTAAATTAAGAGTAATTGCTGCCTCAGCTGCAGTAATTTTATGTAGAATCTATTTCATTAATATGATGAAAATCATTGTTGCTTAAACTGCTGAACAACGCACCGAAGGTTAGCATGTCTAAAATAGGTAATTATGAAAGTCAATTTTAATTCTATTCAAATATTCCAGAGGCTGTGGTTAGGTAAACATTATCGTTGTGATAAACTCGTAGGAGGTGTTTCAAGGGTCAATTTAGATTCGAAGTCTGGATTCTGACTATTACTTGACGCTTCAAGACAGGAGATTGTGTTTTTCTCAAGACAGAAATGAATGAGAATTTTTCTTATTATATTTATATAAGAAAGGAGGAAGTTTATTTTTTCCTCGAGACAGGAATAAATTTAAAACAGAAAAGACGTAATTGTTCAATTTCCCAGGACAGCAAGGAAGTTCCATATAAATATTTATATATTATATTTTCATATATATATATATATATATATATATATATATACTATATATATCTGTGTGTGTGTGTGCCTCAATTCTGTATCACCAACAGTGGCAGAGGCATCCTTTCGCAAACCAATCAAACACTAATCCGATTTCGGGCGTTTATTGGCAACATGGATAATCATATTCATGCGGACCGCGAATTCTGGAACCTCCCCCACCACCCCTCTTACCGGCTTACCACCCCTTACCTCCCCCTCCCCCACAAACACAATCATCGTTCGGAAAGAAATCAGATGCCGAAAATGACGATTTAAATTATACAATAAAAAAAAATAAAACCTTAACACGCTTTGTTACACGGCGTGGGGATTTGGTTGTAAGTGGACCACCACAATCCAACACCCCACTGCTTCTCCTCCCCCCCCCCCCCCGCCCCCCCAAAAGCGAAGTAGGTGTGGTGAAATTCGTGAACGCTTCGTTGGGTCGGATTTCTCTTAGCTTGTGTCGCGTTGGGCACCGGCTTGTAATACAAGTCCAGGACAAGAGTTGTGCTGTGTCTGTGTCCCCTGTGTACGTACGTGCTTTGGGTTATATGTGTGTGTGTGCGTGTGTGTGTGTGAGTGTCTGTGCTTCTGTGTGTATAAAGATGCATTCTCTCCCAGAAACAGTTCACGACTCGTATGAAACGGAGGGAAACGCGTATCAGATATGAATAAAGAAATTTGTTTGGAGTTCGTATGATACGAAGAGGATTTCTACCAACACCAAGTTTCTGGTAATTAAATCACACCTAAAGAATAATTTCTATTGACAAGAGAATCTTATAATGAATATCATTTCTATTTGCTTCCAAATTCACCTCCCTATATATATATCATATATTATATATATATATATATATATATATATAAACACACATTCATCATTTTTTTTATTAACACCAAATTTCTGTTAGTTGAATCAGACCCCAAAAATAATTTCTATTGACATCAAAAATTTGTATGAATATCATTAAAATTTTCTTATTGCTTCCAAATTCAACCTTTTTTATATATATAAATAATTTTTCTATTGACACCAAATTTCTGGTAATTAAATCACACCTAAAAAATCATTTCTATTGAGAACAGAGTCTTATATCAATATCATTTCTCTTTGCATAAAAATTCAATTTTTTATTTCATGTAAATCAATTTTCTATTAACACAGATTTCTGTTAGTTTAATACCCCCCCCCCACCCCCCCCCACCCCCCCCTCCCCCCCCCCACCCCCCCCCCAAAAAAAAAAAAACTTCTAGAAAATAAAATTCCAAACCTAACAAACGACTTCGCCCTGAATTTCCAGGAGAATCCAGGACGATACGGAGCGGAGATTAATCCGCTAAACAGCGACGTTGATCCGGACTGATCCGGATTCCCGTCCGGTTACGAGACGCTTCGGACCGGATTTGGATCCGCTAATGAGATCTGGAATCCCCCAAGAGCGAGAGACTGTTTTCTTCTTCTTCTTCTTCTTCTTCTTTAGCTCCTTGTCTTATTTACTGACGTTGGAGTTAACGTTCACTATCCATTATATACAAGTTGTTAGACTTATCCCCCCCACCCCCCGTCCCCCCCAACCCAGCCCCCCCCCCCCCCCCCTCCGCGTTATTTATCTAGTCATTTCTTAACAATCTGCCTTATCCCCTCTTTTATTTATCCGTTATTTATGATTTAAGCTGCGTGATTATCAATTCGTTAATCGTATCCAGTAACCGTTATTTTAACCGCTATTTTTGGCTGGTTATTATATTTAGGAATAACAATTAATAACGGTTGATTTTACCGTTATTTTATAAGCGTTATTTACTGTGTTAAATCGTAGTTAATAATTTTTATTGGAATGATTTTACCGTTATTTTATACGCGTTATTTACTGTGTTAAATCGTAGTTGATGTCTTCTATTGGGATAAAGTACGAACTGTTATTCCCTGTTACAGATCTAATCCAGTAACGGTTATTTCCACCGTTATCCCAAAATGTAATAACGGCTATTCCAACCCCTCTCGTCGTTATCGACATTATTCTTCCATTATTTCATCCATCAATCACCCTTTCACCCTTTCACCCTTCCTTTTGCATCTGCTACATTCAATTTTTCATCTTTCCCTCCATTTCAAACGGACGCAAAAATTCTCCGAAGAGGAATAAGTCCGGATTTCTTATTATTATTCAAATATCCCCAAATCATTTATTTTTCACACCGGACTCAATCAAAGCGTTTATTTTATTATGTTTTTTTTTTTATTTCATCTTATTTATCTTTTTCTTCGTTGAGTTATTCCAGTCATATATTTAGTCCAGGTTCCTTCCAGTTCATTTTGAAACCCGGAGGAAAATTGGGAATTGTGGGAATTAATATTCGGAATGTTAATTTCATTTCGGGGTCAGACGGTCTTATCATAAAAAGTAAATTAACCTGAAAATCATATTCGAAGTGTGTAATTAATTGTGGGGTCAGGACCCTTATAAAGAAATTAAATCTATTTGGAAATTGACATCAAATGTCAAAATAATTCTGGGGCCAGGAACCTTATAAAAAGAATTAAAGATATTTAGAAATTGACATCAAATATAAAATTAATATTGGTAATAGGAACCTTATATAAAAAAAATTTAATATTTTTGGAAATTGACATCAAATGCAAAAATAATTCTTGGACCAGGAACCTTGTAAAAAAATCAAAGGTATTTGGAAATTGACATTCGAGATGTATAATTAATTTTGAGGTAAGATCTCTTATTTTTAAAAATCAAGATGTTTTCCTATATATACTTCCGAGCCCGCAGAGTCGCCTAAAATCATTTTTGGAAGAAGTCGAAAATATTTTGGTGCCCAAACGTCAAAAATATTTTTGGCAGAAGTCTCAGACTTGGCATTTGGTAATTTCCTCTCTCTCTCTCTCTCTCTCTCTCTCTCTCTCTCTCTCTCTCTCTCTCTCTCTCTCTCTCTCTCTCTCTCGCGGATTTTTCCAGGCGGGCAAATACGCAAATATTATCTGGGTGGAGGATTAATAATCCCTGGAAAAGACCTTCCAGATTTCCAGATTAGTAATTAAGATGATTTGAAAGAGATTGAGGTCTGGAATTCTGGAATTCCCTTAATCAATTCTGCCTTCAAAACAAACGTGAAAGTGTCTGCTTGTGTGTGCGTGTGTGGAAGTTTGTCATCCTTAGAGCGTTTGGTTTGATGACTGCTTAGCTTTTTCTACTATCGCATTGCTTTGGAACTTTCTGCTCTCCCGCTTTGTTCCCCTGCCTCCTCTGATGCTGGTTGGTTAGTCTGCAGAGCATAGAGTCATGGAATATGCCCAATATATTATTATTATTATTATTATATTATTATTATTATTATTATTATTATTATTATGAAATGGTCGATTATTCGATTATGTCCCCAAGTTGGTCTACGTTCCCAGATTAGTCGTTTATCTTGTCTATTTTTGTCTGATTGTCTATGTGTGTGTGTCTGCGTATCAGAGAGTCATGCAGACACATCACAGACAAAGACCACATAACCAACCCATCACATACACGGCCCGCACCACAAATACATCACGGAACATCACACAAAACATCGCCAAACACATCAACAGCAGTACGAGGGAAAATGGTTTTCACTCAAACTCTTCAACATATGAAGTCGAGCCCAATTCTATTGCAGATAAGTTTCCAGCTCTCTCTCTCTCTCTCTCTCTCTCTCTCTCTCTCTCTCTCTCTCTCTCTCTCTCTCTCTCAATGCAGTGGTGGAGATCTCCCTCGCCCTCGACACCTGTCGTCTCGTTGACAGTTTACAAGGGACTGCTCTGAGAGAGAGAGAGAGAGAGAGAGAGAGAGAGAGAGAGAGAGAGAGAGAGAGAGCTCTGATGCTCCAATGAGACAGGGCGAAAGAGTATGAGTTTAGGTATTGACAAAGATGGGAATGCAACTTGAAAATAAGTGGAGAGAGAGAGAGAGAGAGAGAGACAGAGACAGAGAGAGAGAGAGAGAGAGATGATGAACAAGGTATTGACAAAGGTGGGAATACGACTTGATAATAGAGAGAGAGAGAGAGAGAGAGAGAGAGAGAGAGAGAGAGAGTGTGCTAGAGTGAGTGAGAGAGAGATAAAGAGAGAGAGAGAGAGTTACAAGTAGTTACAAGGATTAGGATATCTCAAAGACTTGTTAGTCTATCCTAAGAGGAGACATCGTGTGCTCACTTATCTGTAGGAGCAGGTTTTACTGATCATTCACAGTGTCCTCCTAATGATTTTGTCTAGCTTTTTTTTAAACTCTTCCACACTGTTGCTGTTTACAACTTCTGGTGGCAGTTTATTCGACATAGTGTCACATATCTTGTATGTAAAGAAGTTCCCACATGGGGGATGTTTTGTATCTCTCCAGTTCTAGTTTCCATCCATTATTTCTTGTCTGGTTTTCGTTTAAAGAGAGAGAGAAATGAATTAGGTATTGACAAAGATTGGGAAAGAAGAGAAGAGGAGAGAGGAGGAGAGCAGACGAGGAGAAATGAGGATAGAGCGAAGGAATTGAAACAAGGTTTGACAAAGATTTGGTGGAAGAGAGAGACGAACAAGGTATTGACAAAGATGGGAAAGAGAGAAAGAAAGAGTGAGAGAGAGAGAGAGAGAGAGAGAGAGAGAGAGAGAGAGAGAGATGAACAAGGTATTGACAAAGATGGGAATGCAACCAACCAGACAACTTGATAATAAGGACAGCAAGAATTTGCTAGCAGTAGAGACAGACAGACTGACAGACAGACAGACAGACAAGACAGACAGACAGGGAGAATGAAAGACAGGTGTCCATGGCACAAGCCATTCGGAACAATAGTTGATAACTTGAAGAGCTGAGAGGAGAGGCAGAAGCGGTGGAGTGGCCTCCGCCATTAGAAAGTGTAAATTGAGAGAAACAGCGAGACACCAAACCGTCTGTTTCCTTCCTCTTGTGCTTGCAATTGCTATTGCTTGCTTGCTTGCTATTGCTTGCTTGTTATTGCTTGTTGCTCTCGCTTGCTTGTTCGTTTGTTCCTCGGTGCTTGGTGCTGCTTGTAGCTTGTTTTTTGTCATTGTTTTTGTTTCTGAGTTGGAGCAAGCATATTCTTTTCACATTCAAAAGTCATTACGAACAATATTTGAAGCGAGTGAGAGAGAGAGAGAGAGAGAGAGAGAGAGAGAGAGAGAAAATTTAGCAAATAAGTCTCCTTTATTTTCGGAAATTCATTTACCATATTTAAGTCAAGATACTCCCTCACACAGTAAGAGAGAGAGAGAGAGAGAGAGAGAGAGAGAGAAGAGAGAAGAGTAGCAGAGAGAGAGAGAGAAGAGAGAGAGAAGGGGGGGGGGTGAGCAAAACAATCAAGCAAATGAGTGTCCTTCATTTTCTGAAACTCATTAACCATATTTAAGTCAAGATACTTCCCCTCACACAGCAAGAGAGAAATAGGTAGAAAGAGAGAGAGAGAAGGAGAGAAAGAGAGAGGGCGACGGAGAAAGATGGAGATAATTCGATGAAAACAAACAGCAGTTAATTAAAGTTCTCTCGCATCATCAAAACTATCATTAGCTCTCGTAAGGGTGAAGAATATTATGAAGCTAAACACTGCCTGAAGGGGAAACGGCTTGATTTACGATTTAGATCTCGTGCGGTACACTGGGTAAACACTGTGCGTATTGGAAGGAAGGGTGGTGATGCATTTAGTTATTTATTTTTAATTTTGTGGGAGGGGGGCAGGCGGGAACCTGATTCCTCTTTGCCCGCGGCCATCGACGTTATTCGACGCGCTTTGCTTTGGTAACGCCCAGTTGCTTGCAGTCGGTTCTGAAGCAGGTGGTGTTTACGATATCAAACATGAAATGGTTATATTGTTTTGAGGTTGCTTAGCGCGATTGGAAATGGTCGTTGATTTTAGTAGCGTTCTCTCTCTGTCTCTCTCTCTCTCTCTCTCTCTCTCTCTCTCTCTCTATCACATACATATATATATATATATATATATATCTATATATATATATATATATATATATATATACATATATATATATATCATATATATATATAAATATATATATATATATATATATATATATATATATATATATACATAGAGAGAGCTCTAGAGGGAGAGAGAGAGAGAGAGAGAGAGAGAGAGAGAGTAATGTCTAGGTCCACTGACCGTGTATTGATAAGTGATTATCATTTTTCTAAGCATGATTGATGTTGTCATTTTTTTAGTGAATTGTTCACTGACTTGCTGAACACACACATATATATATATATATATATATATATATATATATATATATATATATATATATATATATATATTGCGTACAAACACACACACAAGTAAGGTATACCCTCCTGAAGCTAGTTCGCAAAATGAATTACACAATGAGATCATGCCATTATGTCCGGTCACAAAGACCCGTAATGCATGCGTTATTGCCCATGCCTCTCCTGCGCGGTTAATACTATGACATTACACTACATTACCTTTCATTGAACGACATTCCCTCCGGAATTTATTCCGGAATGCCACGGATTAGGGGCGAAATATATCACGGGTTTCAGCGGCATACATTTTCGCAGAAGATTATTTCAACGGAGTAGTGCCGGTCGTCAAATTGCAGTGGGGAAGATTTAGAAGATTTATTTGTGGTTTGTCAAGCAGCTCTGTCCTCTCCTTCTTTCTTGCTACTTTTTATCAATTTGCTGGACCCCTTTGTGTCCTCAGGAGGAGGTCTTCCCTTGGTTCGAATCCCAAGACAGTTAGAACTCTTTAGCCTTCTTCGATGATGTCCCATTGTGTTTTTATTAGATTTTATGTTGTGAATCGATTTCCAGGTTGTTAATTATAACAAGTAGACTGTTGTACATCACAGTAGAAGCTGAAATAGCCATAGGGCGAGGGACCCCATCGTAGAATACCAACTGAGACAATAGAATTCCCCTGAAGAAAAACTCATTAAATTTTGCTAGACTGGTCCTCTATGATATATGATCTCGCACAGTGAGAGTGATGGCACACTTGGGGCCACAGAACCTTCTGTTTGGTCTTTTGAAGTGATATTAGTGGCACTGAACCACTTTTGTTCCCCCCATCTAGTCCCATTGTGTTGCCAGTTTCGAAATTCTACCTCCTTTATCATAGGGGTTACATTAGGTCAAAGGTAGCAGGCAAAGTTAATGGAATTAGATAATAATAATAATAATAATAATAATAATAATAATAATAATAATAATAATAATAATAATAATAATAATGCTCATTGTAGCATGAACCTAGAAATGGAGAAACGAATCCATGGATGTAAGTAAGTACAAATATATATATATATCCGGTATATATATATATATATATATATATATATATAGTATATATATATACTATATATATATATGAAGTCGTTAAAAGTAATTGCTTTAGTGGCATCAATAAGTTTCTTGCAGGTATCTTCATACCGACGAAGTTTTTTCCGATTCTCGTTCGTCAATTTCTGGTGGAAAATACGCAGACTTCCTTCTTCCATTTATTGAATTTTGTCGCTGTTTCGCCTTAAGGCATTATCAAGCGACTACTGACTTTCAATCTGACCTTTCGACCTATTTTTTTCATCGTGTGGGAAGAATGAACTTGAGGTATGTACTGGTTAGTCTAGGGATTAACAGCTTACGGGTGTTGTTTTCGATACAAAGAACATAATGACATATGTACTGTGACAATAAAAGAGAAAGTTTAAACAGTAGTTAAATAAATATTCAAAATATAATGCCCATGTGCTAGTGTTTCCTTAAATGTATGTTTAAAATTTAATATGTTACATGTTGGTTTTAAATACAAAATTACATACAGGAATAAAAATGAATGTAGAAATCTAAATACAGGAATAAAAGATATTTTATAGCATGCATAAAGTTACAAGTCAGATCATTTCTCTTTATGCATGAATGTGTATAATATTAAATTTGAGTGAGTGAGCGTGTGCGTGTGTGTGTGTGTGTGTGTGTCCAAATGGTCTACATTGGTTAACGGCTGCAGGATATATATTAAACCCAACCATGTAGCAGCCCTAATAATGAAGAACAGCACCGCTCCGGGGGGACCGAAGGAGATGTGTACGAACGTAGTTTACAAATTCACTTGTCCAGAGGAGATGTGTCAATCTCACAGCCAAAACTACATCGGGCACACTACAACGACCCTTCCGAGACGTCTGCTGGCTCTTAGAAATCAAGGGGCCATCCATCAACATTATATAGACGTTCACGGCAGGAAGCCATCTCTACAAGAGCTCATAGAAGGCATCCAGGTCGAGCACAGAGAAGACAACTATGGTCGCCTCTTAATAACGAAGCGGCGTAAAGCATCGCTATTAAGAGGCCGCACCTTGAACACGGTCCATCAAGAACTTCGGACCATATACTACCCTTCCAGCAGGAGAAGGAACACGCAAGCCAACAGGGACCAGATAGCCACGCCCCAACCCACCGAGAAACATCGCGCCTTAGAAGACATGAGAGGACCCCAGCGAGAGCTGAGTAACAATCCTTGCTCAGGTTCGCTGAGGCCCCGCCAACACGAATCTGCAGCCGTTAACCAACGTAGACCATTTGGGCACACACACACACATACACGCACACGCTCACTCACTCAAATTTAATATTATCCACATTTATGCATAAAGAGAAATGATCTGACTTGTACCTTTATGCGCGCTATAAAATATTTTTTAATCCTGTATTTAGATTTCTATATTCATTTTTATTCCTGTATGTAATTTTGTAATTTTGTATTTAAAACCAACATGTAACATATTAAATTTTAAACATACATTTAAGGAAACACCAGCACATGGCATTATATTGTGAACTATTTTAGGTAACCACTGTTTAAACTTTCACTTTTATTGCCACAGTACATATGTCCTTATGTTCTTTGTATCCAAAACAACACCCGTAAGCTGTCAATCCCCAGACTAACCAGTACCCATACCTCAAGGTCATACTTCCCACACGATGAAATAAATAGGTCGAAAGGTCAGACTGTAAGTCAGTAGTAGCTTGATAATGCCTTAAGGCGAAATAAGCTGTCGCGAACAAATTCAATAAATGGAAGCAGGAAGTCTGCGTATTTTACACCAGAAATTGGTACGAACGAGAATCGGGATAAAACTTTTCGTCGGTATGAAGATACCTGCAAGAAACTTATTTGATGCCACTAAAGCAATTGCTTTTTAACGAAGATTTTGATATAAGAGAAAAAAACTATGCCCTAAAAGTATATATACATATCATATATATATATATATAATATTATATTATAATTATAATTATATATATTATTTATAATATATATATGTGTGTGTGTGTGTGTGTGTATACGTGTGTGTCTGCTAATGTGTGCGTGTAGATTATCTGTTCAGATTACTCTTCAAAAGTATTGTACCCATACATAACTGGATTTCTCTCTCTGATAATAATAATAATAATAATAATAATAATAATAATAATAATAATAATAATAATAATAATAATAATAATAATAATAAAGACAACAACAGACTCCTCCCCAAATCCTTCCTAATTATGTAAACAGGACCCAAGTTATTTAGGAGGCACGCAAATTCACCCATTGCAGAAGTGACACAATTATTCTGCATCCCGAGTTCTCGACGAATTGCTTCGGGGATTAAGAGAATAACAAAGTCCTTCCAGGGCGTTCGTGTGGTCGAGAGTTGCCTCTTATTGTTTGTGAAGTGTTTGTGAAGGGGGTTTGTGAAGGGTCTGCTGTGGCCCTGATTGAAAGTGTGTCCAGGCACCGAAGTGTTTGTTCGAGTGTTTAAGTACACACTGAGAAAGCAGTTCTAAGTATGTGGCATTTCAGAATGTGTTTAGACATTAGGCATTAATACTTATGATCTTGCTTGGCTACTGTTATGTAAAGTACATTATAGCATTGAAGATTTGTTAGTGTGGTTGCAAAATGTGTTTAGAAAAATACTTATATTCTTGCAAGTTTAACTTTTACGAAATATAACACTTCAAAGACATTAGACATTAATACTTATAATCTTGCTTAGCTACCGTCAAGTAAAGTACATTGGAAAGACAGGAGTACGTATATGGCAAAGAAGATATGTTAGTGTGATTGCAAAATGTGTTTAGACAAATACTTATAATCTGGCAAGTTTACTTTTACGAAATATAACACTTCAAAGACACTGATAAGTATATAACGATGTAGTGTGGTGAACTTGTTAATGAATGAACATAAACATGGTTAATAGTTACTAAAGCCATTTTACGGCTCGCCCATGCTGAATGACAGTTATTGCATGTTTGTTAATGCTCCTACATAGGCCGTTGATGCTCATGCATGTTTGTGAATGCGCTTAGGGGAGTCACCGAATCTTTAGCAAGCTTGTGCATGCTTGTATGGGAGGCATTAGTGTTTTAACACGTTTGTATAACGTATATCAATCTCAGTTCGACATGTTTTTGTGAATGATACGTTTGGGAGTGGTACCATCTTTCTTAGGATGTCAGTACGTTTGCACAGATGGAACTTTAGATGTGTATGAATGTTCATAGGTGGGCAAATGATGTTGCATCATGTCTAGGAATGTTTATAGAACAGGTAGTGATGCTACGAGTGTAGACCATTTTCCATGTCTGTGTAAATACGAGTGTGTGAGTTTATGCATCATTTATATGCACGCATTAACAATCACCCACCTTATTCACCCAAAACTTCCAAAGTGATTACAACCAATTACTCTAACTGCTAATCAGAATTACCCTTCTTCTTTTGTTTTTTTAACGGCCCGCCTTCCCTCTGCGGGCCAAAGTAAATTACCCCCCGTGTAATTCCCGCATCTCTCGGCAGTGTAATAAATGTAATTCCTGCTCAAGACTGCGCCGGCCCCGTAATGTAATTCCACTCAGTACTCGGGCAGAAGACGGTAATTAGAGCGAGCGAGCAACTCGTAAGTTTTTAATCACCTCTGATGACCTCACCTTTTGCAACGCCTATGACGTCGTAATTTGAGTTTAATTGTTGGTGGAATTTGGTGTGGGGGGGGGGGAGGGGTTGTGAAGGTTTGGGGTGGGGTTGCGAATTCTCGTTCCTGAACTCTTGTCTTGAATTTGGAAGTAAATTTTTTTTTCCTTATTCAATTTTTATTTTTATTTTTTTACCTACAGTATGTTGCAAAGGTGGATTATATCACTTTATTATATCATCTGCTTTGTTTTAAGTTACCTGATTAATTCCTTTATCTGTTTTTCATGTATTCAAATTAGAATTATTTGAATATATATTGTATATATTTATTTATTTATTTATTTATTTATTTATTTATTCATATTTACAAATATTAAGCTGCAAATATTCTTTAGTACAAATTAAATTACATTTGTGACTTATTATGAATAATATATATATATATATATATATATATATATATATATATATATATATATATATATATATATATATTACATTTCATTCAAATTCCAAGAAATATATTGTGGATGAAGTTGCCAGCCTTACAACCCCCTTCCCGCCCCAAACCCCAAAAGTGGCTAAATACACCACTCCTATATCTGCGGCATTCACCTCACGAATGGGATAGCCCCCCCCCCCCCCCCCCCCCCCCCCCCCCCCCCCCACCCCCCCCCATCCCAAAAATGACTAAATACAATTAAGAGGACACGATGTTTGTGTAAAGAATGTACTTGTGGCTCCTCTCTCGTATGTGCGCGTGTTTGTACGTTCGTTTGTGGCTCGTTTGTGTCGCGTTTGTTTGTGTGTGTTGGTGAAGCAGAGGTGTTAGTAAAGATTGTGATGATATTGATGATAGTGAAATCATCACAATAGGGATGTCCGGCCATTATCAATGATGATGATAATTAACGTAACTGCAGGTACAATGACAATAACATTGACGACAAATAAAACAGAAAAACATGAGACAACTACAAGGACGCATTTGCACATCAACAAACACACACCAATAACAGTAATTAGTCCAGTATCCCAGCAAAGCAAAAACACTTGACGAAAACGCGACAGAGACATCAGATGAAACAAGAAAAGCAAGAAACAAACGCATAGTACTCCGTACCACCCACAAAAACTCATACTGCACCCTAATGATAATAATAAGCAATCCAACGTCCCCTGCTCGCAAAAAAAAAACACTCACGGAGGAACAGCAGAACAAGAAAAACAAGCACACCGCTCTTTGTAGAGGAACCATCGCGTGCCAGGCGAGTGCCATCAAACTCTAAATGCGATGCCAATCGGTCCCAGTAATGACCTGACAGTTATGGCACTGTGTTTAGACAGGTCACCCCCTCCGCTTTGCCGGCTCACGGATGGAGTGACACTTTGCCCATTAACTGCGGCCGTGTGGTAATTATCTGCTCGTGGGTAATTACTGGTTTGTAATTATGATTTGTGTATGTGTGTTTGGATGTTTATATATATATATACATGCAAACATATATATATATATATATTGTCTCGATGGACATGTGGTCAAAGTCACTATGTATCGTTTCCCAACCAGGCATCGGTTCGAATCCCATAGTGGACGAATCACTGACCAATCATATTGGCCCCCTTGGGTGTCGTATGTATATATATATATATATATATATATATATATATATATATATATATATAATATATATATTCTCGATGGCCATGTGGTCAAAGTCACTATGTATCGTCTCCCAACCAGGCTTCGGTTCGAATCCCACAGCGGACGGACCACTGACCAATCATAATG
>NC_087222.1:29303011-29308011 GCF_015104395.2 Macrobrachium nipponense
GAGAATAGCTTATATTGAGACGGTAATACGAATGAATAATATTTTTTATAATATTTTGTCATGTTTCGACATTGAATCTGTTTATGGTATGATACAACCCTTGTGATATGGTTATAATCATATGTCTTATCAAATTGCTATTTATGACGTTGTATCTCATTTATAACATGGCGCAACTAATATCATATCAGCTTAATGTCATATCTGTAGATATTTTGATAATATCACATTTATTGATACATTTATGTCATGTCTTGATACAGTTATGTCATGTCTTGATGCATTTATAATGTAATATGTCTTGATATATTTGTATTATATAACAGAGTTACTTTACCTCACCAATATCTTTATTTATAACATTTCATGTCCTATACTTCATAAAAAGCAGCCATGATTGACAAGTCCATTTCGTTACATCAGATAACGACATGGAACCCATATCCTATCATCACCTCAATTTATGACAGGTCTCATGTCATATATTTCGTAATATCTATTTTTTTTGGAACTCTATAACTCTTATCTTATCAGTTCAGTCATGATTTTGCCGTCATAATTTTCCCATGTCATAGATCTGTCATTGGTACTGCTCACTCTAATGACAGACCCGTCATTGGTTTGTCATTGAAAGTATTATACGACAAATGGCGTTATTTATTATCTAATAAGGATTCATGAAAGGTTGTCATTGATTTTGTTGGGCGGGGGGACGGCAGGTCATTGAAGTTGTCGTTGTGAATTTATTTTTCCTGCACCTATTTATCTCGTGTCATTGATTTTGTCATTGTGTGTGGGCACGTGTTTTGTAAATTATCGGTCAATGAATATTTTAAACGTGTGGTCATTGATTTTCGCCATTGTGTGGTCATTGATTTCCTCATTGTGTGGTCATTGCCTGTTCAAGTCATTGATTTTATGATCAATAATCCAATCATTACAAACCCATACATCAACTCTGTGTAGGTCATTGATTCCTGTGGTCATTGATGGAATGATTTCCATTGAAATCTCACAAGGTCATTGTTGTAGTAGACTGCCTGACCTTTCTCCAGGCTTCAATGACCTGTCGTTGATGAAATTAATGACTTCAGAAAAACATGTGATGCACTGGAGGAAAACACGCCATTAGCCGGTCTTAATTGATCAAAAAAAAAAGAAAAAAAATCAAACAGTTGGCAACTCAATTTGCATGTTTGTGTGTTTATGTTTACCGTCAGTTTGCAAACACGTCGACTTCGATTCCAAGGGGAGTTGGTTGTTTGTTTACGTATCAGGAGGGGTAGGTAAACATACACGCTTGGTAGAGATGAGTGTTTGTGAATTCATTTTGCAAATTGTAGATCTTTATCATTTCAAATATGGAGACAAATAATATATTCATTTTTGTTTTTGGTTTTTGATTTGTTTTAGTGCAAGGGTACGTTAACATTGTATTAGTGGGTTAATCAAGGCTTGTATGTATGTATGTATGTATGTATGTATGTATGTATGTATGTATGTATGTATGTATGTATGTATGTATGTATGTATGACTTATCAACTTACTTAGATGTTGCCACAAACCATACAATTCCACATCACTACAATATTCCATTCAAATCTACCATATCTTTCCATCGTAAAGCAGGAACCAGGCCATTTGAATAAATAAAAATAAATAAAAGTAAACAATAAATTATGTACTGACATTAATTTTAAAAAAAAAGGGTAAAATGGGTTTTCTTAAATGAAAATATGTAAAAAAAAAAACAAATGTAACCTTTGTAAATACTCGTAAAATCAACTTCTTGTTGCCAACTAGAAATAATAAATTCGTTAAATATTGAGAGATATTTGTTTGAATGACATAAGATATGGGAAAAAGATATCTTCAAAAAATATATTTTGAGTGAAAACAAAGTAAAACGTCTAAAATTCGAATGAATGCGTCTCATACGTCTCATCACAGCAGACATTACGTCTGGAGACCAAACTATAAATGCATGGCATATCTAGACCTAAACACCAGCCGACATGAATCAATACCGACAAAACATAGAATATCCGATGTAAATAAGTCATCACAACGTCGAAACAACCAAACAAACAAACGACAAACAACGAAGGGGAAAACCTGGAGGGTAAACAAACACATCCATCGAGAGTAAACATCCCTAAAAGAAACCTGACTTCAGGTAACTTGTCATTTGGAGACATTACCATCGATCATTACGGGCCGTGAGTATTGTTTCTCTCTCTCGGGAGGGTCTCCTGCTATTGGAAGATCCAGATGATAAGTGTTCCACTGATTTACGTTTATTTACGATCAACAACAACAACGGTCTCCATTGTCTTATTGATCACGTGTGCAGAGGCCAAGAATCTCCCGGAATGTCTGGAAGGCCTCGCTATGACCCAAAATGGGCGTCGAAGTGGGTTCCTGTCGGGAAGTTTTGCGTTTTTGATGAGATGGGTACTCGACTTCACAGTCCCAACCCACACCCCCAAGAATACCCCTATTCTTTAGATGGGTATTTGACCGTCTTCAAGATAGTCAAGGGTCCCCTGGCTTCTTCCTGCCCTTTGGAACGCCCAGAAATCTTTAGTGGCACTCCCGGATAGGGCATTCGAACCCCAGAACACCACCTTTAGATGGGCATTTGACCGCCTCCAAGAAAGGTAATCATTGCAATAACGTTGGCACTTGTTCCCTAACTTCTTCCTGCCCTTTGGCAAGACCAGAAATCTTTAGTGGCACTCCCGGATAGGGCATTCGAACCCCGACGTCCAATTCACGATGCTGCAAAGTCTCCCGGAGGCTGGAAAGGAGTTCCAGAATCCGTTCGCTGTCGAATGGCGAATAGGAGGAGGAGGAGGAGGAGGAGGGGTGAGGGAAGGAGGAGGACCAAGACCAGTTTTCCCCCTTCTTATTGGATGGGTACTCGACGTCTCACGAGCCGTCCCGCAACAGAGGATATAGTCGTGTTATTTATTGGATGGGGCACTCGAGGCGTTTGTTCGATTTGAAACGATCATGGAAACATTTTTCTGTATTTATTGGAGAGGGGCATTTGTTGGAGAGGGGTATATAGGTATACTTGAGGAGGGCTCCCTGCTGCTTACAGCAGCTGCTGCTTGCCTTCCGGGGGTATTTGAAATTGTTTACTGGGCTGTGCGTTGGATGGGTACTTGAACAACTCCCATTACGAGACGCCGTAATATTTGATTCGAAAGTTATAATTTTTTTTTTAATTTATTTTCCTGGATTTAAAATCGATTAAGCCTATATAAATATCGTCGTCTGGGGGAAGTTAAAAGACTTGCAATAAGAGAGAGAGAGAGAGAGAGAGAGAGAGACTTATAACTTAACAATAACTATGACCTCGTGAATTCAATAGATTATAAATTGCAGTGTTTATCTACAAAATAAAATATTCTTGAGAGAGAGAAAGAGAGATACAGAGAGAGAGAGAGAGAGAGATAGGAGAGCTCTTATTTGCGAACGATATCTTAAGGCTTAATGGGATCAGCTAACTGTAAAATAAGTGTGGCGAAAAGTTTAAATGAGAGAGAGAGAGACGATGACGAGAGAGAGAGAGAGGAATATTTATTCTCCTTATCATAATAACTTATTATGCCTTTTTATTTCCCCCCCCCCCGCAGAGAGGAGAGACCTTTACCTTATCAGGCACAGGAGAATTTCGTCTACATACACTCTCTCTCTCTCTCTCTCTCTCTCTCTCTCTATCTCTCTCTCTCTCTCTCTCTCTCTCTCTCTCTCATACACACTCACAAGAATATTTTATTTGTAGATAAACATGGCAATTTATAATCTCTTGAATTCACGAGGTCATAATTATTGTTAGGACATAAGAATCTCTCTCTCTCTCTCTCTCTCTCTCTCTCTCTCTCTCTCTCTCTCTCTCTCTCTCTCTTCTCTCTCTCTCTCTCTCAGTTTCCATTTCTGTCAATTTTTTATCAGAAGACAATGCTTCATTGGAGCAAAGTCACGAAATCTGGTCATTACACGGGACCTGATTTTCAGCAAATGGCGAATATTTATTTATTTGTTTATTTGTCTTTTTAAATATTTATTTATTTATTTATTTATTAAATTATTTATTGATTAGATTAATGATAAGATTAATCACGAAGCTCTGGTTACAAAAATGAAATTTTTAAACATTTCCAATTCTGTCTATCTAAGAGAGAGAGAGAGAGAGAGAGAGAGAGAGAGAGAGAGAGAGAGAGAGAGAGAGAGAGAGTCACTTCGTAATGTATAAGGATCTTCTGATCCAATTTATACTATGTAAGTTTACTGCACTGAATGACTCATCCACTATGTTACCTTTTTGAGAACAAACTGATACTACGCAGATATATGTCACAAAATACCCGAAGTCTCCACACAAACACATACAAACAACACACAAACGGAAACACATAAGCAAACAAACACAACAACAAACAAACACGATTTGCAAGATTAGCAGGCCATTGGAAGCCAGGGATCGTATGTCACTGTCTCGTGATTTATCGGTTAATGTGTCATGGCGTCACATCGAGGAGCTGCTGAATTGAGAGAGAGAGAGAGAGAGAGAGAGAGAGAGAGAGAGAGAGAGAGAGATTAATCAAGTTACAATCCTTTTTCCCTCTCTGCTATACAACTACAATCCCCCCAAGAGCTGATAAGGACGAAGGGGAAAAAAAATTCTACAGGAGAAAAAAAGTGATAATAAAGACTGAAGGTGAGATCAAAAGAAAACCTAACCCAATTAGTCTGGTTCTGAGAGAGAGAGAGAGAGAGATGAGGAGAGAGAGAGTTGAGAGAGAGAGAGAGAGAGAGAAAGGGGTTGGAATATCATTTATAATCTCCTCCACATACCTGTAACTTGTTCCTGCCAACTTACCCGTCACGTATGAATCTCTCTCTCTCTCTCTCTCTCTCTCTCTCTCTCTCTCTCTCTCTCTCTCTCTCTCTCTCTCTGTGAGGAAATTGGGTGAAGAGTCAATAAAAA
>NC_087222.1:29310511-29328011 GCF_015104395.2 Macrobrachium nipponense
GGAGGAGGACCAAGACCAGTTTTCCCCTTCTTATTGGATGGGTACTCGACGTCTCACGAGCCGTCCCGCAACAGAGGATTTAGTCTTGTTATTTATTGGATGGGCACTCGAGGCGTTTGTTCGATTGAAACGTTCATGGAAACATTTTTCTGTATTTATTGGAGAGGGCATTGTTGGAGAGGGGTATATAGGTATACTTGAGGAGGGCTCCCTGCTGCTTACAGCAGCTGCTGCTTGCCTTCCGGGGGTATTTGAAATTGTTTACTGGGCTGTGCGTGGATGGGTACTTGAACAAACTCCCATTACGAGGCGCCTTCATATTTGATTCGAAAGTTATAATTTTTTTTTTTTTTGTCATTTATTTTCCCTGGATTTAAAATCGATTAAAGACTATATAAAATATCGTCGTCTGGGGGAAGTTAAAAGACTTTGAATAAGAGAGAGAGAGAGAGAGAGAGAGAGGAGAGGAGGAGGTGAGGGAGAGGAGAGAGAGAGAGAGAACTTATATCTTAACAATAACTATGACCTCGTGAATTCAATAGATTATAAATTGCCATGTTTATCTATAAAATAAAATATTCTTGTGTGAGAGAGAGAGAGAGAGGAGAGCTCTTATTTGCGAACGATATCTTAAGGCTTAATGGGTCAGCTAACTGTAAACATAAGTGTGGCGAAAAGTTTAAATGAGAGAGAGAGAGAGAGAGAGAGAGAGAGAGAGAGAAGAGGAGGATATTTATTCTCCTTATCATAATAACTTATTATGCCGTTTTTATTTCCCCCCCCCGAGAGAGAGACCTGTTTACCTTATCAGGCACAGGAGAATTTCGTCTACACACTCTCTCTCTCTCTCTCTCTCTCTCCTCTCTCTCTCTCTCTCTCTCTCTCTCTCTCTCTGTCTCTCTCTCACACACAAGAACTATTTTTATTTGTAGATAAACACGGCAATTTATAACCTATTGAATTCACGAGGTCATAATTATTGTTAGGACATAAGAATCTCTCTCTCTCTCTCTCTCTCTCTCTCTCTCTCTCTCTCTCTCTCTCTCTCTCTCTCTCTCTCTCTCTGTGTGTCCTTTCATTTTCCATTTCTGTCAAATTTTTTTATCACAAGACAATGCTTCATTGGAGCAAGTCACGAAATCTGGTCATTACACGGGACCATGATTTTCAGAAAAACAATGGCGAATATTTTTATTTATTTGTTTATTTGTCTTTTTAAAGTAAATATTTATTTATTTATTTTAATATTTTATTGTTTTTATTGATTAGATTAATGATAAGATTAATCACGAATTCTAAACCGAAAATATCGATTTTATTCTGGTTACAAAAATTAAATTTTATACAATTTCCAATTCTGTCTATCTAATAGAGAGAGAGAGAGAGAGAGAGAGAGAGAGAGAGAGAGAGAGAGAGAGAGAGTCACTTCGTAATGTATAAGGATCTTCTGATCCAATTTATGCCATGTAAGTTTACTGCACTGAATGCCTCACCCACTATGTTACCTTTTTGAGAAGAAACTGAAACCTACACAGATATATATGTACAAACACCCGAAGTCTCCACACAAACACACACATGCGCACACAAACAGAAACACATACACAAACACACACACAAACACGATTGCAATAAGTAGCCATTGGAAGCCAGGGATCGTATGTCACTGTCTCGTGATTTATCGGTTAATGTGTCATGGCGTCACATCGAGGAGCTGCTGAATTGAGAGAGAGAGAGAGAGAGAGAGAGATTAATCAAGTTACAATCCTTTTTCCCTCTCTGCTATACAACCACAATCGCCCCCAAGAGCTGATAAGGACTAAGGGGAAAAAAATTGTACGGGGAAAAAAAATGATAATAAAGACTGAAGATGAAGATCAAAAGAAAACCTAACCCAATTAGTCTGGTTTCCGAGAGAGAGAGAGGAGAGAGAGAGAGAGAGAGAGAGAGAGAGAGAGAGAGAGAGAGAGAGAGAGAGAGAAAGGGTTTGGAATATCACTTATAATCTCCTCCACATACCTGTAACTTGTTCCTGCCAACTTACCCTTCACGTATGAATCTCTCTCTCTCTCTCTCTCATCTCTCTCTCTCTCTCTCTCTCTGTGAGGAAATTGGGTGAAGAGTCAATAAAAAAGAGCTTTCAGTCTCTTGACGATTTACTTCGATATTGGTGTCTCATTTTTTAAAATGTAATTCTATTTTTGGGAGAATTTCTTCGTCTTATTTTGTCTTCTTATTTTTTTTTCTTTTTTAGTATTAGGTTTCTTTTCAGTTGTCTTGTTCAAATACTTTGTTCGTGGGGTAATTTGTCAGATTTATTTGTCTCTTGTGTCTGTCAGATTTCTCTCTCTCTCTCTCTCTCTCTCTCTCTCTCTGTCTCTCTCTCTCTCTCTCTTCTCTCTCTCTCTCTCAATCCATATGTATATAATAGCCGAAATAGAGAGAGATAAAGAGAGAGAGAGAGAGTGAGTTTTCTAAAGTTATAACACTGGCTATCTACATTCTACATTCACTCTCTCTCTCTCTCTCTCTCTCTCATCTCTCTCTCTCTCTCTCTCTCTCTCTCATGTAAATGTATATGTGTATGCATGTAGGTGTATATATGCGTATTTACACATGTAAACAATACACCCCATCCCATCGACATTCCCCCCCCCCCCCCCCCCCCCCCCCCCCCCCCACTCCCCCAACACCCATATCTCATCCTACCATACCTTTGTCCAATCGCCCTCTGCCTCTCCAATTATTATTATTCCTCTCATTCCACATTCCCACTGGACTCCACTGGAATATTCCAGGGGACTGGGAAGGAGGAAGGGGATGCGTGCCATGTGAATCATTTCCATGTGATAATAACTCCCCCTCCCCTTCACCTTCCCCTTCACCTTCCCCCTATTCAGGTTCTTGGATGGGAAGTACCTACTACATAGGGGCCGTTTGGAACTGGGGAAAAATGCTGTCCTGGTGTTATTTGGGTCCTGTCTCGAAATGGCGTAGGTAGGGAGAGAGAGAGATACTCCACACACACACACACTCTCTCTCTCTCTCTCTCTCCTCTCTCCTCTCTCATCTCTCTCTAGATTAAAATGTTAGCATTTTTTGAAATTAAATTTTTTTTTCTTAATCTGTCTGTTTTGAAGTTTTTTTAAGCAACGGGCGTTTATTTTTTTAACCTTTGAGTTTAATTGTTTCATTAACTATCGTTTAGAAATAATAGGAATTAAGAATATTAAAAATTATTAGAAAAAAAAAAAATTTGAAATGAAACACAAAAATTTTAAAAAATTTGAAATGAAACACAAAAATAAACAAAATTTATTCAATTCAAACTGAACCTGTCAAGTACACACAAAAATTATTAAAACATTTTTTTTTTTAATTCTTAGCAGCTTCATCCAACATTGTAGCAAAAAAACACACAATAAAAAACACAAACAAATTAACCTTAGTTTAAAATTCAATTGAAACTAAACCTGTCACTACACACCACAAACACACACAAAAAAAAAACTAAAAAAACACCAAGAGAACTTAATAAAAACTTGCGCAGGAATTCTTAGCAGCTCCATTCTACTTAGTGCAAATTGAAAAACTGCTAACAAAAAAAAGCAATAAAAAAATTCCTGGAATAAATGACTTCCCAGAAGTTTATTTCGTTTTATTTGAGTTGTGCTTGACTTTGTTTTTCATGACTCGAGACGTCAGGTGCTAGTGATTCATAAACTTGAGAATTTATGAATTTGTGATGGGGTCAGCTGAGAGGGTTTTCCCCCCTGAATTTGGGATGAGAGGATTTGGGGACTGTTCTCGTAAGGGAGGGGTTATCCCCCCCCCCCCCCTCAACTCCTAGATGACACTAGAACCACCTTCTAGACTACCCTGGCCTAACCCTCTCCACCACCCCTAATCAAAGTTATTATTATTATTATTATTATTATTATTGTTTTTATTATTATTATTATTATTATTATTATTATTATTAATGGTTGAAGACAGAATTGATATTATCCGATATCTTTACAATAAAAATAGAATAAGATGTAAAATATAAAATTAAACATAAATATTGTCAGGAAACACTATTTATTCTCTCTCTCTCTCTCTCCTCTCTCTCTCTCTCTCTCTCTCTCTCTCTCTCTCTCTCTTCTTATCTATACATACCCCCTTGCCTGGCGGCTAATTCCCATCTTATCCCGAACAACGACCAGGTAAAGTTACATATCCCCTGCGGAAGTTATACCTGGGAAAGTAGTCCGTTCTGATTAGGCCTAGTAAGTACATTAACCAACCCCCACCCAACCCGCCCCCACTCCGTCTCCAAGACAAAATAATCATTGTAATAACGTTGGCACTTGTTCCCTGAATTCTACCTGCTCTGTGGAACGCCCAGAAATCTTTAGTGACACTCCCAGATAGGGCATTCGAACCCCCAGGAGGCCTCAATTCTTTAGATGGGCATTTGACCGTCTCCAAGAAAAGCAATCATTATAATAACGTTGGCACTTGTTCCCTAACTTCTTACTGCCCTTTGGCAAGACTGGAAATCTTTAGTGGCACTCCCGAATGGATGGGCGTTCGAACCCCGACGTCCAATTCACGATGCTGCAAAGTCTCCCAGAGGCTGAAAAGGAGTTCCAGAATCCGTTCGCTGTCGAATGGCGAATAGGAGGAGGAGGGGTGAGGGAAGGAGGAGGACCAAGACCAGTTTTCCCCTTCTTATTGGATGGGTACTCGACGTCTCACGAGCCGTCCCGCAACAGAGGATATAGTCTTGTTATTTATTGGATGGGGCACTCGAGGCGTTTGTTCGATTTGAAACGATCATGGAAACATTTTTCTGTATTTATTGGAGAGGGGGCATTTGTTGGAGAGGGGTATATAGGTATACTTGAGGAGGGCTCCCTGCTGCTTACAGCAGCTGCTGCTTGCCTTCCGGGGGTGGTATTTGAAATTGTTTTACTGGGCTGTGCGTTGGATGGGTACTTGAACAACTGCCATTACGAGACGCCGTAATATTTGATTCGAAAGTTATAATTTTTTTTTTCATTTATTTTCCTGGATTTAAAATCGATTAAAGACTATATAAATATCGTCGTCTGGGGGAAGTTAAAAGACTTGAATAAGAGAGAGAGAGAGAGAGAGAGAGAGAGAGAGAGAGAGACTTATATCTTAACAATAACTATGACCTCGTGAATTCAATAGATTATAAATTGCCATGTTTATCTACAAAATAAAATATTCTTGTGTGAGAGAGAGAGAGAGGAGAGACTCTTATTTGCGACGATATCTTAAGGCTTAATGGGATCAGCTAACTGTAAAATAAGTGTGGCGAAAAGTTTAAATGAGAGAGAGAGAGAGAGAGAGAGAGAGAGAGAGAGAGGAATATTTATTCTCCTTATCATAATAACTTATTATGCCTTTTTATTTTCCCCCCGAGAGAGAGAGACCTTTACCTTATCAGGCACAGGAGAATTTCGTCTACATACACTCTCTCTCTCTCTCTCTCTGTCTCTCTCTCATACACAGACAAGAATATTTTATTTGTAGATAAACACTGCAATTTATAATCTATTGAATTCACGAGGTCATAATTATTGTTAGGATATAAGAATCTCTCTCTCTCTCTCTCTCTCTCTCTCTCTCTCTCTCTCTCTCTCTCCTCTCTCCCTCTGTGTGTCTTTCATTTTCCATTTCTGTAAAATTTTTTTATCACAAGACAATGCTTCATTGGAGCAAAGTCACGAAATCTGGTCATTACACGGGACCTGATTTTCAGCAAATGGCGAATATTTATTTATTTGTTTATTTAGTTGTTTAATTATTTATTTATTTATTTATTTAATTTTTTATTGATTTGATTAATGATAAGATTAATCACGAACTCTAAACAGAAAATATCGATTTTATTCTTGTTACAGAAATGAAATTTTTAAACATTTCTAATTCTGTCTATCTAATAGCGAGAGAGAGAGAGAGAGAGAGAGTCACTGCGTAATGTATATGGATCTTCTGATCCAATTTATGCTATGTAAGTTTACTGCACTGAATGACTCATCCACTATGTTACCTTTTTGAGACCAAACTGATACCTACACAGATATATATACAAACACCCGAAGTCTCCACACAAACACATGCACAAACACACAAACGGAAACACATACACAAACACACACACACAAACACGATTGCAATAATCAGCCATTGGAAGCCAGGGATCGTATGTCACTGTCTCGTGATTTATCGGTTAATGTGTCATGGCGTCCACATCGAGGAGCTACTGAATGAGAGAGAGAGAGAGGAGAGAGAGATTGTTAATCAAGTTACAATCCTTTTTCCCTCTCTGCTATACAACCACAATCCCCCCAAGAGCTGATAAGACGAAGGGGATTGTACATGTGAGAAAAAAAAAAATGATAATAAAGACTGAAGGTGAGATCAAAAGAAAACCTAACCCAATTAGTCTGGTTTCTGAGAGAGAGAGAGAGAGAGAGAAGAGAGAGAGAGAGAGAGTAGAGAGAGAGGGGAAAAAAAGTTTTGGGGTTTTGGAATATCATTTATCTCCTCCACATACCTGTAAACTTGTTCCTGCCACTTACCCTTCACGTATGAATCATCTCTCTCTCTCTCTTTCTCTCTCTCTCTCCCATCTCCTCTCTCTCTCTTTGAGGAATTGGGTGAAGAGTCCAATAAAAAGAGCTTTCAGTCTCTTGACGATTTACTTCGATATTGGTGTCTCATTTTTTTAAATGTAATTCTATTTTGGAGAATTTCTTCGTCTTATTGCCTTGTCTTATTTATAATTTTTTTTGTTTTTGTTTTTTTGTATCATGTTTCTTTTCAGTTGTCTTGTTCAAATAGTTTGTTCATGGGATAAATTTGTCAGATTTATTTGTCCTCTCTCTCTCTTCTCTCTCTCTCTCTCTCTCTTTCTCTCTCTTTCTCTCTCTCTCTCTCTCAATATACGTATATATCTGAAATAGAGAGAGAAGAGAGAGAGAGAGAGAGAGAGAGAGATAGATAAAGAGAGAGAGAGAGAGAGTTTTTTCTAAAAGTTATAACACTGGATATCTACAATTCACTTATGAAACTCTCTCTCTCTCTCTCTCTCTTCTCTCGTCTCTCTCTCTCTCTCTCTCTCTCTCTCTCTCTAATGTAAATGTATATGTGTATGCATGTAGGTGTATATATGCGTATTTACACATTTAAACAATACACCCCATCCATCGACAACCCCCCCCCCCAACCCATATCTCATCCTACCATACCTTTGTCCAGTCGCCCTCTGCCTCTCCAATCATTATTCCCCTCTCATTCCACTTTCCCACTGGACTCCCTGAATATTCCAGGGGACTGGAAGGAGGAAGGATGTGTGCCATGTGAATCATTTCCATGTGATAATCACTTCCCCTTCCCCTTCCCTTTCCTTTTCCCCCTATTCAGTTCTTGGATGGGAAGTACCTATCTACATAGGGGGCTTGGCCCGTTTGGAATGGGGGCAAAATGCTGTCCTGGTGTTATTTGGGTCCTGTCTCGAAATCTCGTAGACACTCTATCTCTCTCTCTCTCTCTCTCTCTCTCTCTCTCTCTCTCTCTCTCTCTCTCTAACTTTAGAGAGAGAGAGAGAGAGAGAGCAACGTGAATATTACTTGACTCAGTAATGCTTTAACTAGAAAACTCTCTCTCTCTCTCTCTCTCTCTCTCTCTCTCTCTCTCTAATGATGAGAGAGACAGTATGAGTAGAGAGAGAGAACATTATTGATCCACCGAGGTCTCTCTACTGCTCTCAATCTCCTCTCTCTCTCGTCTCATCTCTCTCTCTCTCTCTCTCTCTCTCTCTCTCTCTCTCTCGATTAAAATGTAGTTATGTTACATAAAGTTTTTTTTCTTAATCTGTCTGTTTGAAGTTTTTTTTGAAGTGACGGGAGTTTAATTTTTAAAAACTTTGAAGTAATTGTTTTTCATTAACTATCGTTTGATAATATGGAATTAAGAATATTAAAAATCTAGAAAAAAAAACATTTGAAATAAAACAAAAATAAAAAATAATTTGAAATGAAACAAAAATAAAATTTATCCAATTGAAACTGAACCTGTCAAGTACACATAAAAAAAACTAATAAAACATTAGTTTAAACATTCTTAGTAGCTTGATCTTACATTGTGCCAAAAAAACACACAAAAAAAAAACACAAATTAACCTTAGTTTAAATTCAATTGAAACTCAACCTGTCCACTCACACAACAAACACACACAAAAAAAAAAAAAAATTTAAAAAACACCAAGAGAACTTAATAAAACTTGCGCAGAAATTCTTAGCAGCTCCATTCTACTTAGTGCAAATTGAAAAACTACTAACAAAAAAGCAATAAAAAAATTACCTGGAATAATGACTTCCCAGAAGTTTATTTCGTTTTATTTGGAGTTGTGCTTGACTTTGTTTTTTCATGACTCGAGATGTCAGGTGCTTGTGATTCATAAACTTGAGAATGTATGAATTTGTGATGGGGTCACTGAGAGGGTTTTTCCCCTGAATTTGGGATGAGAGGATTTGGGGACTGTTCTCATGAGGGAGGGGTTGGGGTTATCCCCCCTCCTCAACTCCTAGATGACTAGAACCACCTTCTAGACTACCCTGGCCTAACCCTCTCCAACCCCTAATCAAAGTTATTATTATTATTTAGTATTAGTATTATTATTATTATTATTATTATTATTATTATTATTATTATTATAATGGATTGAAGACAGAATTGATATTATTACCGATATCTTTACAATGAAAATAGAATAAGAGTAAAATATAAAATTAAAACATAAATATTGTCAGGAAACAATATTTACTTCTCTCTCTCTCTCTCTCTCTCTCTCTCTCTCTCTCTCTCTCTCTTCTTATATATACATACCCTTGCCTGCGGCTAATTATCCCGAACACGACCAGGTAAAGTTACATAGCCCCTGCGGAAGTTATTACCTGGGAAAGTAGTCCGTTTTCTGATTAGGCCTAGTAAGTACATTAACCAACCCCCACCCAACCCGCCCCCCAACCACCCAACATTTTTTAGCTGAAATAGGATCAGGGATTTGGGATACGATATGAGGGATTAGGAATCAGGGATTTGGGACCAGGGATTAGGAATGAGGTGTTAGGAATCAGGGATTCGGGATATTGGGATATTCGGGAGGAATTAGGGATTCAAGATTTAGTAATGCAGGGTATTAGGATCAGGATTAGAAATTGACGGTAGGGAATTTAGGGATACGGATTTATTTAGATATTAGGATTAAGGAGGAAAATTAGGGAATTAGGTGAGGTTATTAGGAATCAAGAGATTTGGGCATACGGGATCTAGGATAGGGGATTAGGAATCAGGACTTGCGATACGGGATTAGGAATCAGGGATTTGGGATACGATAGTAGGAATTAGGGATTAGGAATCAGAGATTGGGATACCGGATAGGCTTATATGGATTAGGAATCATGGGATTAGGAAAGGTTAGAGAGTATGGACCAGGAATTGGAATTAGGTATGAGTAATAATGGATTAGGAATCAGGGATTAGGAACAAGATATTAGGGATTTAGACATAAGGGATTACGGTTCATATAGTTGGGATTAGGTATATAAGGGATTAGCCAAAGAAGATTAGGGACCAGGCGGACGTGGAACAGAGAGAGAGAGAGAGAGAGAGAGAGAGGGGGGGGCATATCGACGCCAACACACCAAAACCCATCATAATCGAATGACTCAATACCCACCGTCGAATCCACTATACACTTTTTTGGGGGGGAAACGGTCCCTCCCTCCAAGCATAAAATTGGCCCCTAAACCGGTGCAATTGATTCGGGCGGGACGCCCAGGGGAAGAGAGAGACTCGTGGTGGGTTGGTAGGTGGGTGGGTAGGTGGCTGGGTGGGCGTGTCGATTCGAGAAACCAACTCGTATTGGTTTTTCCACGGCCGTACGAGTCTCTCTGCTTATCTTTATTGGGACAGACACCCTCTGGTTTTTGGGCGAATGGTTGTTTGTGGGGGAGGGGGGAGGGGTGGTGAAAGATGTTTTGTTTAAGAGTTTGAAACCGGGTTTATTCTTGTGCATTTTTTGGTTGGAAATGGTTTAATGGTATTTAATAATTTAACCAGTATTAACCATGTTTTTTATGAATCTGCTGTGTCAGGAAACTGAGTAATGATTCTGTTTTGAAATGGTGAATTTTATTTAATATTCTAACAAGTATTAACCATGTTCTGTGTTTTCTGGTGTGTCAGGAAACTGTTGATGTTCTATAGTTGAATGGTGAATTTATTTATTCTAAAAGTTATTAACCATGTTGTCTTGATTTGTTAGGGAACTGGTTAATGGTTCTGTTTTGAAATGGTGAATTATAATCAATATTTTAACCAGTATTACCATTGTTTTTTTATGTTTCTGGTTGTGTCAGGGAACTGGTTAATGATCCTGTTTTGAAATGGGTAACTTTATTCAAAATTCTAACCAGTTTTATATTTGTAGTCTAGTCAGTTAACATTCCATCCCTTTTTCAAAATTTTATCTACATATATCACATAATTCCTTATTATAAAACTTGAAAACATATTCATAACAATAATTCGTCCTTGGCTTAAAAATATGGTCTTTATAGTTATATATAAAAATTCTGAGTAAAAACACGATGAAAAAATATTCATGAAAATAATTCGTCCTTGGTTTAAAAAATAGGTCTACATAGTTATATATAAAACTTTCTTAGTAAAACCGTGAAAAAACTATAAAAATAATTCATTTTCATTCACTTAGAAATGTATGATAAGCTCATATCTGAAAACTCTTCGTATAGAACATAGATAACTTTTTTAAATACATTGTCTCTTGGATAACCATTAAAAAGGGTTAGTATATCTCAAAGATATATTGATATAATTATATAAAAAAACCTCCAGTGATACAATTGAAAACTCTTCGTAAAGAACTTACATAACTTTTTTATTTAAATTTTTCTCTTGGAAAACTATTAAAAAACTGTTAGTACATCTCAGAAAATTATTGATGTAATTATATAAAAAAAAACTCCAGTGATACAATTTGAAAATTATTAAACAAAAAATGTATATATATCAATTTCCCATCTACACGAGACAACAGGGAGAGAAGCTTTTGATAAAACGAAAAAAAAACTCTTATTATATTTTAGCAACATCGTCCTAGCTAAATTGTTTGCTGAACGGGGCACAAATACTTTGTTTACTGGGTTAAAAGGAAAAAAAAAAACACCCCTTTTGACGTTTATTAAAACGGTGCCTCCTTGTGTTTGACATTCTTCCTTATTTTGGGGCTGAAGGAGATGTCTCAGCCGTTGGAGAGTTGTTTTTTTTTGGAGAGAGAGAGAGAGAGAGAGAGAGAGAGAGTACAAGATGCATCAGAGGACAAAATCCACTAAACCCAGAGATGAATCATGTAGTGATTGTAAAGGAACTGAAAGCACTATTGATAAACTAACTCTCTCTCTCTCTCTCTCTCTCTCTCTCTCTCTCTCTCTCTCTCTCTCTCTCTCTCTCAGGGGGTTGGGGGGGCCATTGTTGACTCCCAAAAGGCATTTCCGTCGCCCAAGTCTTATGTAAATACAGCCTCCATTGGCTCTTCCTGTTTGCTCACCAGCCAAACGACTGCCTGCAAGCAAATTTTGCTTGTCTTGCTTGTACCCGAGAGCATTGGACAAGTAAATTTCATTGTTCTGAGATTGCCAGGGATAGAAACACTCGGATTTTCTCGTTTCGAGAACCTGGGATAAGTGGAGTTTTTACAGGTTAGGATGTTTCAGTGTTGGGGACAAGTACACTTATACTTGTTCTGAGGTCAAAATACACTTGTTCTCAGGTCACGAAGTGTGGAAATGAATACAGTCTTACAGTTTAGAGGTCTTTGGTGGTGGGGACAAATACACTTACCTGTTCTGAGGTCAAGTACACTTACTTGTTCTGAGGTCAAATACACTTACCTCTTCTGAGATCAAGTACACTCAGTTGTTCTGAGGTTTGAGGGTGTGGAAGGTGGAATCAAATACATTTACCTGTTCTGAAACCTGTGAACAAACTAATTTAATTGTTCTGAAGTTCTGGAATGTGAAAACGAATGCATTTACGTGTTCTGAGACGTCTAGACAAGAACGCTTCATTGATTTAAAGCATTGAGACCTGAAAATACCCAAATTGACTTCTTTTTGGTTTTTGAGATTTTACAACAAATGAATTTCATTGATTCATATATTTAGGGGTCGTGCAAATCTGAATGTGTTATTATTTTTTACAAGTAAATTTGTATGTTTATTAGATTTTACAACACTTGGCCTTGGAACTCAAAGACAAATTTAGTCTCTGAGAACCTAGATTATCTGAAAAAAAAAAAAATTTTTTTACTTATATCATCTTGACAAGTATTTTCATTGTTTTGAGATTTTACCTTGAAAGTAAGTTCGAATATTACTAAATATTCTCAAAAAAAACGATTTTAAAAACAACAATAATTTTAAATTTTTTCACAATATTTTATAAACACTGATATTAAAACTTATAATTTCTAAAAAAAAAATTATAAAATAGTTCCCATTATTGTATAAAAATATATATTGAAATGTATGATTTTTTTTAGAGAATTATAAATTTTTTCCTCAATATTGTATAAACACTGACATTAAAGTTTATCATTTCTAGAAAAAAAAAGGTAAATTAGTTCCCAGTATTGTATAAACATTGATGTTGAAACATATCATTTTTTAGAAAATAATAATTTTTTTACCAATATTGTATAACCACTGACATTAAAATTTATTATTTCTAAAAATAAAAAAGATAAAACAGTTCCCAGTATTGAATATATATTGATGTTAAAATGCATCATTTTTTTAGAAAATTATCATTTGATTTTTGCAATATTGCATAATCACTGACATTATTTATCACCATTTATCCTGTTTTTAAAAATGATAAATTTCCTAGAATTTATCACAAAATTTATCACAAAATTTATCACCCTCCTGAATAGAATTGAACATCTTTCCTGTATTTCTATGATTTTATCTGTGGCCTCGTATCAGACACCGAAACAGGAACTGGAAGTTGTTTGTTTATGTGAGATAGCTTTTAAACCTTGTGGGATGAGGAGGGGGGGGGGGGGATAGGGTGGTGTTGCACGGGATACGGTTTCAGGGGATTTGAAGAGGGAGAAACTTGCCCTTTTGTATTGAGTCTTGTCTCTGAGAGAGAGAGAGAGAGAGAGAGAGAGAGAGAGAGAGAGAGAGAGAGAGATTTCCCATCACCTCTAAGAGACATACTAAGCAAATATCTTGTACAGTGTTTCCTGAGAGGAGAGAGAGAGAGAGATATTTATGACGTCATCGCCAACAAACCCTATATGGAACGGAAAACCCGGCTTCATAGGGGGGAACCGCATTCCCACATTCCCACGATTTCCTCGTAAATAGGAATCCACCGGGAATACTAGCTGTTCCTTTTTTTTTTTTTTTTTTTTTTTTTTTTTTTTAATTTGTATTGGCAAGAACCGTTCCTGAGATATTGGTACTTAGGCTCAAGTGGGGTTGACCGCAGAGAATTCCTTCTGGAATCTGGAACCTGGAATCGTCTGTAATTTTTGTGTGTTTGTATGTGTGTATGTTTGGATGTATTTATTCATGTGTGTGTATTAGATATATTTATATATAATTATTTATGTAAGACTTCCTTATGGAATCTGGAATTTGGAATCTGGAATCGTCTGTATTTGTGAGAGGTTTGCTTGTGTGTGTATGTATGTGTGTATGTTTAAATATGTATATATATGTTATATATATATATATATATATATATATATATATATATAATTATTAATGTAAGAATTGTGTATGTAAGTATTTATATGTATATATATATATATATATATATATATAATATCTATATATATATATATAATTATTTAGGTATTTATATTGTTTATACGTAGAATAATGTAAATTATAATTATAATCTATTGAATTATATTTTTCTCCCACAGGTTAGTCTACCTGGTGATTGCAGTGTGCCCTTTATTCAAGGTAATTATTACTTTACCTTCCTTGTATCGGTCTATGGTTAAACCTCCGTAACGTTTGATTAAAACGTACATTCTAAACCTTAGTATTGGTATTTTGGTTAAACCTCACGAGTGTTTTATTAAAACCTCGATGTTTTAAAATCCTACAATGTGGTCTATATAAACCTTTCTGTAATCTCAATTGTAGTCGGTTATATATAAGGTTAATCACTAGAGTTTATTATTCGTATTCATGCGGTTTATGCAATCTTAACGTGAACCGGTTATAGTACTATTGAAAGCCTTTGTGCTTTTTGGCTGACTAGAGAGAGAGAGAGAGAGAGAGTTATTGTACTATTGAAACCCTTTGTGTTTTTAGACTGGTTAGAGAGAGAGAGAGAGAGAGAGAGCACAACAAAACCTGTCCAACCTTACACTGACGGTCTTTCGCGACCAGAGAGATTTAGAGAGAGAAAGGGAGCCGTTTAGTGCAACAAATATTCCCCAGGGATAAAAGCTAGCTTTTTTTTCTCCCTTGTAAGGACCAGGAGGATAAATGGGATAAATAACCACTCCAACACACAGGTCAATTACACCAATTACACCCCTGGATGGGGTTGTAAATCACGGGAGAATCAATGCTAAGAGCGAATGTACCGAAATGCTTAGCGCAGTGAACGAGCCCACATAAACAAAGAGGTTGATTATAGTCGACAATTATCTCGAACGGCTCTGTGGTCTTACTGATATATTTCTCTCTCTCTCTCTCTCTCTCTCTCTCTCTCTCTCTCTCTCTCTCTCTCCCTTCTCTACACGACAAGTTCATCACACGAAATCATATGTTATCCGCGCCCTACCTCCCTCCCTACTACCCGCCGAGGTTATAAGGTAAGTACACCCGTGGTCATTAGCGGCCCTCAGGTGCGACACTTCAGAGCCCTGGAGGCGTCTTCGCGTGTCCCTGGGCTATCAGTCACACCTCGGGGGCGGCGAGGCCGCTAGGGCCATATCTCCATAGCAACCCGGGGGTAGGGGAGGGGGGTTGGAGGCGTTCCGACCCAAACACCTTCCCTAGGGCGTTCCTATCATACGACCTTATACCTGCGGTCTGGCACACACACACACACATGCCATTAAGTGAGGGGAGAGGGGAGACGGGATGGGAGGGGGTAAGGGTGGGTCTCTCTCTCTCTCTCTCTCTCTCTCTCCTCTCTAACCTTTTCCTTCCGATTCCGAGAATATGTTTCGGGGAGATTCTTATCTGTTTTATGTTCTTTTATTTATTTACTTTTTTTGGAAAATATCTTACACCTGAATTTTAACCTTTTTTATATTTTCGCTTACTCGGGGAGTAAGCCTGCAGACTACTTTGTTCCTGTTGTTGGTGTTGTTGGGGGGGGTAGGAAAAGTCTATGGAAAACCCTAAAAAAAAATGTCTGAAAAATGTGTTTCACGTCAGGTTCAAGAGTTCAAGGAATTTCAGGAATCCGGATTAAAGAATATTTACGATTCATTTATCAGAATGAAAATGTAAAAGATGAATCATGTGCTTGTTAAACAGGACAGAACAATGATTTCTAATAAAATATAGCGCATTTATTTTAATTTTCGTTAGTGGAACAACGCTCTATTTGACCGTAGATTTTAACACTCGCCTCAAGTAAGTTGGAGGTCGGATCATGTATCGTTAAATTATCTCTGATGCAATTATTCACATCTGTATATATATATATATATATTATAGTATATATATATATATATATATATATATATATATATATATATTCTATATATACATTCATATGCGAATGAGAAATACAAATTCATTTAATCTGGATTCATAGATGATTTTATTACCTAATTATTCATCTCATTTTTATGCACACACAAATCATTTCACCTTTTCTCCAGGTACAACCATTATCGCAGTTAATATCGTGTCATATTTAAGATCAGAGAAAAGCAAAACGAACTCATTACATTTCTCTCAAAGAATTTCTCATAATTTTCATGGAAATATTAGTTGCTATTATATTCAAAAGCATTTCACACTGCTTTCTTTTTTAAGGTGAACTTTCACGAAACTTTCACTTCAATAATGGAGATCTCCTGCTACTTTCTTTCCAGTCTCAAAATGAATTACAATAATTCATTCCCTGTTTTTCCATTTGATAATGAAAAAGTGTTTTATTCAAACAATAACATTTCTCATTGCTTTCTCTTTTAAGGTGAACTTTTTCAATACTTTCACTTTCCATTATGCAAATCTCCTGCCACTTTCTCCCGAGTCTCGCCCAAATGAATGCCAATAATTCATTCCTTGTTTTTCATTTGATAAATGAGCAATTTCTTTTTATTCAGACAATACACCAACCATGAATTCCAATCGCACGCGTTTAATATTTATTCCTGCTGTCTGGCCACCAGGTAAGCCTGATTAATTAGCCTGTGACGTAAGCTGGTGAGCTAATCACCTGCCACAGGTGTAACACCTGTGACTAATGAGGAGATACAGCTGCGGATTTTGCTCTGCTAGAACGTCATTCATTTTTTTGGGTATATAAATAACGGTGACCTACTTCTTCTTTTTCGGTTTTCTGTTTATAATTGTCTAGATTTCATAGGATAAAGATATGGCTCGTGGTTATAATTGTCTAGATTTTCATAAGATAAAGTCAGGTTTACTGGTTGTAATGTCCTGATTTATACGAAACCATTAGACCTGATTATAACCAGAGGGTATATAACACTATTTTTGTAGCTAGAATATCGTGGCCTTATAGCCCACAGGTAGAACTAGATAAAAGATAGGGCTTGTGGTTATAATTATCTAGATTTTCATAGGATAAAGTCAGGTTTACTGGTTGTAATGTACTAAATTTATAGGAAACCATTAGACCTAATTATAACCAGAGGGTATATAACACTATTTTTATCGCTAGAATATCTTGTATCGTATAGCCCACAGGTAGAATTGGATATACTATATCTAGGTGTTAGTAATTATACGATCTAGCTCTTTATAGAAACAAGGTTAGTTCTGGCTATAAATATATCTGCTGTAATCTCTAGTTCTTCATTTTATATATATTCTTTGTCGGCTCTCAAGCCACATTGTGTCCCACTGACTTTTATATCTGGCTGGTTGTGAATGTTTCGACTTTAAATACATTTGCCAACTTGAGTTATCGTTATTTATCTCTTTATCTGCCCTTATTTGATTATCCATCTATAAATTCCTCTTTCAAGCATGTCTTGATTGTTTTATTCATTCATTTTATCCATCTTTTTTACGAATTCACCCCATTTTTTTCGCGCATTTTCCTCCCCTTCCACTCTCATTCCTCCATGATTGGCCACCGATCGAGAGATCATCTCCGATAGCAACACCTCTTCGTCTCCTCCGAATCCGTGCCTCAGCCTCATTGAGATGCACGA
>NC_087222.1:29330511-29370511 GCF_015104395.2 Macrobrachium nipponense
TCACGGTTAAATTAACTCACCACTTGACACTTTGCCGTGTCACTGTATTGACTGGGAGCGCGTTTGCGAGCGCGCATGTGTGCTTGTCTTTCCCTCCCCCCTCCCCCTTCCTTACTCCTCCCCCCCCCCCCCCCCCCCCCCCTCCCCCCCCCCCCCCCCCCCCCACCCACCCATTTGCATCTGCTTGTTATTATTACGCTCTCTCTCTCTTCTATCCAAATGCAAAAAGATTGAGAGAGAAAAAGAGAGAGAGAAATATAGAGAAAAAATGTGTGTGATAGAGAGAGAGAGAGAGAGAGGATTAAGAACGAAATCGCTGCTTTAAACGCAAATATTCCGAGGCATTAAACCCTCGTCGAGGTAATTGAGAGGCGTGTGCCCCGTTAGCCAAAGCCCTAGGATTGAATCCCTGACGTCATGATGCCTGTTTGTGCATTTTGTTTGTTTTATGTTTGTTTTTATGCGGCGATGAACAAACATTAATGAGCATTTAGAGCAGAGCAGAGAGATAGAGAGTGAGTAGTTTTTGTTTTTTTATTTCTACCCGTCAGAATTGCTTTGTTTTTAGAATATGTGGTTATTTTTTATATAAAGCTTAGGTAGGATTCAGTCCATTTTGTGTAATTGTTTTGGTGTTAGAGTTTGATTATTATTATTTTATTATTATTATTATTATTATTTATTATTATTATATCATTATTATTATTATTATTATATTATATTATTATTATTATTATTATTTCTTTTTTTTTTTTTTTTTTTTTTTGCTCTATCACAGTCCTCCAATTCGACTGGGTGGTATTTATGGTGTGGGGTTCCGGGTTGCAATCCTGGGCCTCCCTTCTGGAGTCCATCACTTTTCTTACTATGTGTGCCGTTTCTAGGATCACACTCTTCTGCATGAGTCCTGGAGCTACTTCAGCTTCTAGTTTTTATAGATTCCTTTTCAGGGATCTTGGGGATCGTGCCTAGTGCTCCTATGATTATGGTACTTTATTTTCCACTGGCATATCCCATATCCTTCTTATTTCTATTTTCAGATCTTGATACTTATCCATTTTTTCCTTTTTTTTTTCTTTCTCTTCAACTCTGGTGTCCCATGGTATTGCGACATCATGAGTGATACTTTCTTCTTGACTTTGTCAATCAACGTCACGGTCCTGGTCTATTTTGCACGTATCACCCTATCCGTCTGATACCATAGTCCCCAGAGGATCTTTGCCTGAGAGTTTTCTATCACTCCCTCAGGTTGGTGCTCGTACCACTATTACTGCAAGGTAGCTGATGTTTCGGTGCACAGGCTCCAGTGGAGGGCTTTTGCCACTGAATCATGCCTCGTTTTTGTACTGGTTTCTGTGGAAAAAAAAAAAAAAAAAAAAACAATTGCGGGGCATTCGCTTGCTATGTGGTTTATGGTTTCATTTTTCGTATTGCACTTCCTTCATATGGGAGATAGGGTTTATTTTTCCGTCTTATCGTTCTTTGAACATATCTGGTTCTTAGGGCCTGATATTATTATTATTATTATTATTATTATTATTATTATTATTATTATTATTATTATTATTATTATTATTCTTATTATTATTATTATTATTCCTAGCTTAAAACCATTTTTCTATGGGGTCGCCATTGTGAATGAGTCGTCTCCATCGATTTCTGTCCTGTGCCTCGTTCTCATTTATACCTTACAATACCATATCTTCCCCTACACAATCACGCCATCTCTTTCGTGGTCTTCCCATTCTTCCTTCTACCCCGCACTTCCATTTTTTCCCTCGTATTTGTCTTCCAACATTTGACGTTCCTCCTTCGAAACAGGGGTTGACCATACCATCGAAGCCTTCCTTCCTGTATTTTCTTCGATATTTCAACTACCTTTGTCGATCCTCTTGAATATACTCATTTCTAATCCTATCTTCCCTATTATTATTTATTATTATTATTAATTATTTTATTATTTTTATTATTATTATTATTATTATTATTATTATTATTGATTTGGATTTATTTATTGTATTATTATTATTTTGGTGGTATTAATTCCATTATTATTATTATTTTTTTTATTATTATTATTCAAATTATTATTATTATTAATTATTATTATTATTATTATTTATTATTATTATTTTAATTATTAATTATTTTATTAATTATTTATTTATTTTAATAATAATAATAATATTTTGTGGGAGGATTTTCAAGCTCATGTAAAGTAGAGTCAATTTTTCACATTTTTTAATCAATAGCTTTAAAAACTTCATCGTCACCATTCAAATGAAAAAGTCACTTAAATCCTTGCATACTTGCATGCACCAACTCCACTTCAGAAACCAGGTTGAGGGTAAAAGTGAAAAAAACAAAAAAACCAAAAGCAGAAATCAAAATGCATAAATTGAATGTGTTTCCACCAAAGCCTAATTTTATTCAGGAATTGTGTCAAAAGGTAGGGAGACTCAGTCCCAATCCTGGAAGTGCCTGAAATGTTGGGTATACACTTTTTTTCTGAGGGAATTATTTGCATAAGGGAATCTGGAGTGGATGAATAAATGAAACGGACTTTGAATTTAGCTGGGCAGAATTTGCGTCAAATTTTTGGAAGCCGGATTAACCCGGGTTTCAATTAAGTGTGACGTTTATGTACTGCTGCGTATTAGAGGGAGGTACGTAATGGTGTTTTGTGGAGGTTGAAGCAGACTTTAAATGTCTAAAGTGGCCTTCTTTAAATGGTGTGGTTTGGCAACTAAGTTGACTTTCATAACTCATTTTGGTCTGGCGAAAGCTGGTATCTCTTGTAGCCTTCACTCCTTCAGTTACCCTGGTGAAAGCAAGTATCCATTCGGGCTTTCTCTCCTTATTTTACCCTGGTGATAGCAGGTATCCATCTTCCTTTCTCTCCTTCATTTTTCCTGGAGAAAGCAGACATCTAAGCTTTCTCCTCTTCGTTTACCCTGGTGGAAGCTGCAACTCTCCCCAGCCACGCCCACCTCCCTTTACCATGGGCAAATTATGGCAACTATCACATCTCATTCCTTTATTGTCCCTGATACCCTTTGGCAACTATGCCAACAAGCTCCACCCCTGCCCCTCCCCCTCCAAGCAGTGATGCCAGATGAAGGATGTTTAATTCCGACCAACAGGCGTGAATAACACCCACTGACTCATCCCCCTCGGTAATCGTACCGTTTGTGCCGACGGCTTATTCCGTCGTGCGAGCTCATAACCTTTGGGTGTTCGGCCCAGCTCTAGCTGTTAATATTATTGGAATGTCTCATCTCCAGCTGAGCGGAAAGACTCGATCCAGACTTCTGAAGAGGATGACTAGTTGAGTCCGCTGATATGAATTTGCGAGAGATTGCGAAATTGGGGTCACTGCATATATATATATATATATATATATATATATATATATATATATATATATAATATAATATATATATATATATATATATATATATATATATATATATTTATATTTATATATATAAATGCAGTTTCATTAACTACCCTACTATTCTTCTTGTATTTTAATACATTTTTGTCTATTTTATCTATTTTTTAATTAATTGATTTTTTTTGTCTTTGAATAAGTGGTATCTCCTCTTTCAACATTTCATTTAACCTCGTCTTGCTTCTTCCTGATGAACACCATATCCTTTGGCAGCTCGAATTCAAGTCAATGGCCACTTTGGTAGGTTTGTTCCATATGAATAAGCTTCATTTACGTACACACACACACACACACACACACACATATATATATATATATATATATATATATATATATATATATATATATATATATATATATATATCTATATATATATATATATATATACTATATATATTATATATATATTATATATTATATATATATATATATATATATATCATACATACAGTAAAACCCCATCTTTAGCCACATGCACGCGGCGAGCAGCCGGCAAAAGTGAACCATATAATCACAAACCCATCTAAACTCCAAATCGGCCGCACGAGCGCATGCCGACAGACGCAAACGCGAATCCATACCAAATATTTAAAACGTGAAAGCATCAGACAGTTGCTTTTGAAAAGACCAACATCGCATTTATTATCAATTAAACATTTTTCCCCTCCCCCGTCGTGACATTTCCCGACATCCCAGTCACTTGCTGTTATTGAAGTGTGAATATTTTATTCTGTCGTGAATATTTGCAGACAGGAATTTTTATTTGTCTCCAATATACCTTTTTTTTTCCTCATGCAGGAATGACGCGTGTACCTAATTATGTATTGCATGTATTGGTGTTGGTATTGAGTGGCATATTACTGCTTATGTATGACTGTGGACTTAGAGGTGAGAGTATGTTTAATGCATGTTTAGAGAGAGAGAGAGAGAGAGTTCCATTTTTGGAAGGTCACCATATCACAAACAAGGTAATACACATGGTTCATAAATAACTTAAATAGGAGACTTCCTCTTCACAGAGAGAGATGAGCAGAGACGGAGACTGATGGGAGAGCAGAACGAGAAGAGAGAGAGAGAGAGAGAGAGAGAGAGAGAGAGGATATATACAAATAAAGAGGCCGAGCAGAGAATTTTTCCGCAGCGATGAACGGATACCCGAGCATTACAAAATACGGCCCGTAAAAAAACAAAAGTCGTAAAGCTGCTTTATTGCTGCTTTATGTCCTTTATGATTACACGAGGGAAGCCAGGAAGAAGGAGGAAGAAGGAAGAAGCAGGAGGACCCAAGAGGATGAGGAGGAGGAATCCGAGTAAGGAAACAAAGATCCTCTTTGCCAGACAGTTCGCATCTTTGTGAGGCTAAGAACCTCGACCGATAGAATCTTTCTCAAACTTTAAGGAAGAATAAGGAAGATTCGACAAGAAAAGAAGGAATGATGGAGGATCAGGAAGCAGGAAAAATCAGGAATATGAGAGAGAGAGAGAACAGGAGGACAAACGAGAAATCATCTCTGCTTATAGTCCGCATCTGCGTGACCCCTAGAACATTGATAAGCTGACAATTCAACTGACACCTAAACCTCCCTGAAAACTGAGGGGCTAAACGTGATGCTAATGAGCGAATCTGATCCCCAGCCGAGTCAGAATTATAACTGACAAGTTCTTCAATGCTTCCAGCCCCTTTTAGGATTCGAACCTGGTTTCTCCTGTTCATGGAAATAGCGATAAACAGTCGATTTTTACCGCTTACTGCTTCTCTTAGAACGTCATGCCTTGCGTCTTCCTAAGCCTGGATTCGAACCTGTCCTGTTGGGATAGATACAGTGGTAGACAGCGAAGTGATCCATTTGGCTACGTAGAATAACTATATTATCTATGTTTAAGTTATCCCTGAGATCATTATGAATTTATCATTGGGGGCTCAAGATCTATAAATTATAACAAAATTCAAGGTTGAGAGAGAGAGAGAGAGAGAGAGAGAGAGTGAGAGAGAGAGAGAGAGAGAAAGAGAGAGTTAGAGATAGAGAGAGATTAACAGAGAAGCGTGAGATAGAGACAGAGATTGAGTTAGAGGAGAAATTGAGATTGAGAGAGAAAAGAGAGAGAGAGAGAGTTGCCATCTAGGAGGCATTTAATGGTCCTATTTCTGTTCCTAATTTTAGCCACAGGGGCCTTTATAACTCTCGGGACGCAACATTGGTTTAATATAAGCATATAAATACTGGGCCAGGAATATCTCAGTAAGCCCTGCCTGCTTTCTTTATGTAACTTCCAGCAGCTTTTATGGTTTGGGGAAATATTAAAACCTTGGGTGTTTTTTTTATTTTTTTAATGATTTTTTTATGGTTTGTTTTTAAATTCAGGATGTGTTTTGGGTGTTTACGATTCGCTGGATGTATATAGGATGGCATATTTTGTAATGTGTGGGCTAGTTTTGTGTACATTTCTGGATTTTTAAAAAAATGTTTTGTATAATTCGGGATTTTTTTAAATGTTTTATATATTTCTGGATTAAATTTTTTTTTTTTTCTGTTATTTTATATTTTGTATATTTCTGTTTCTTTATATTTTGTATATTTCTGACTTTTATATTTTGTATATTTCTGTTTTTTTATATTTTGTACATTACTGGATTGTTTTAATGTTTCATATAATTCTGTTTTTTATGGTTTTGTATATTTCTGGGTTTTTAAAAAATTTTATGTATATTTCTGGATTTTTAAAGATGTTTAGTATATTTCTGAATTTTTTATATTTTGTAAATTTCTGGTTTTCTAATCTCATTTTTTGTATATATTTGTTGTGTAGTTTTATATTATTTTCTGTGAATATTTTGTGAATATTTTTTCGTTTGTGTTTTCTTATTTTCAATGACGTATATTGGATTGTTTTATATATATATATATATATATATATATATATATATATATATATATATATATATATATATATATATATATCTTATTTTCCTTATCCAAATCGCCAAAGAAAAAAACGTAAAAAAAATCAAATTTGTTATTTTCTTAGTGTCCTTGACAAAGAGGTAATGAAAAACATAAAAACTATATATTTTTTCCATTCTTTTTACAATTTTCTTCCAACCTTCAAATAACTGTTGGAAAAAAACAATATATTTTCCTCAGGTGTTATTAAAAGCCTTTTGGAATAATCTGCAAGAGTGAAATATTTATTTTAAAAGACAAAATATCAAAAAGTTACGTTCATCTTCTTGATTGCGCTGCCAGGGAGAAAATGTTCGAAAGAATTTCATTTTTCTCGAGATTTCAAATCTGTCTGAGATTACTGGGGTAAACAAGGCGTGATCCAGCCTCCAGCTAGCTCGGGATGCGTGGAAAGTCTTCCCCTCAGGCACAAGTTGTAAACATTATATTCCTAACTTTTAACATCAATTAAAACGTGTTAAAACCTAAACTTTAACATCAGTTAAAACGTGCTAAAATCTACGGTCAAATAGAGCGTCGTTCCGCCAAGCGAAAATTAAAATGAATATGCTATATTTTATTGGAAATAATTGTTCTGTACCGTTTGAAATGCACAGTGTTCATATTTTACAATTTCATTCTAATAAGTAAATCATAAATATCCTATACTAATATTCCTATCTCTTTAACTTAATGCATAACACCTTTTTTCAGACCTTTTTAGACTCCTCCATAGCCCTTTCCTACCTCCCAACAGCAACAACAAAGTAGTTTTTAGGCTTACTCCCCGCTAGACAACTTTATTAAAAATGATTTTTTAAAAATTGCATCAAATCTGTTTTTTCTTACATTACAATCACCTAGATTATTTCCTTAAAATATAACTGTATCTAACGTCATCACAACAGTCTGTGAAATATATAACTTAACGAAAAGATTATTTTCTTACACCCCAGAAGATAACTTTGTTGCAGAGAGAAACAACACGATGGCCGTTGGGGGTCTTAACGTTATTAGAACTTTCGAGATTAACCCGCCAGAATCATCCGCCGAAAGAGTCGTCGAAACTATTTTCTGAAATGCCATTACGGCCTCCGTAGATTAAGCCCAGCGAGAAAACCCGATCCTGTATGAAGAATCACGCTTTAAAAAAAATAACAACAACCCGAACGTGACCGGAAATGCCCCTAAAAAAAGATGCTGTCTGGATCAGAAGTTTTCTCTCTCTCTCTCTCACACACACACAGAGATGAAATGTGGGTTCCAAAGCCCGTAGAGTTTACGGTGTTCTCGGCTGCGTGGTTGGGTAGGTGGGAGTGTATGTGTGTGTGAGATGAGGCTATTAGTAAGGCTGGTGGTGTTTCTTGAGGTTAAGCTTGGCCTCTCTCTCTCTCTCTCTCTCTCTCTCTCTCTCTCTCTCTCTCTCTCTGTGCAACACCAAAGGGCCATAGAAATTGTTTTTGTTTATATAATGTTTGCAATCTCTCTCTCTCTCTCTCTCTCTCTCTCTCTCTGGTAGACATTAGAGATGCCTTACACTGAGGGACCTAGGGCAACCCGAACAAGATGTAAGGTCTGTAAGGTAAGGTCTCTCTCTCTCTGTCCTACTGGCTTGTCACTTCCAATAAAAGTAAAGCAAAATGAATGAAAACAAGAGTTTATTTTCCTGTGTACCATATTTCTAATTACATTCTCTCTCTCTCTCTCTCTCTCTCTCTCTCTCTCTCTCTCTCTCCACCCCACAAAGCGAAAACTGATTAACACAAAAACAAGGACACACAAACACAAACATACCTTTGCAACGGCCCATCCGAAAGAGAATCGATTCCAGTTTCCCACGACAAAAGCAGGGTTGACGTTTTGGCATTAATTCCCAGTCCAGTCTTCATGGCTGGAATGGCCCCATGGTTCATTAGGCTGCCCAAAAGCATTCCTCATTAAGGGGAATGGGTGCCATAGAGACGCGTTTTAAGTTTTTTTTTTAAGTCGTTTTTTTTGAGGTTTGGGAGTGGCTGTTTTTGCACGGGGGGTATGCAAGTTAGGTTTGGTTGGGGTGGGGGGGTGGGGTGGTTCCCATTTAGGGGGGTGTTGGGTTGGTTAGTGTATTGCTTCTAGTTATTAACCCTCTTTAGATTCAGCTGTTTACCTAATAATAAATAATAATAATAATAATAATAATATTCCCAAGGACAAACAAACAGTCTATCCCCTACACGCCCATTGGCCGACCCTGTTAAGTGACGTCAGATCCGCTCTCATTACCATATGAGTGTCCACCATTTATTCTTTCATTCCGGAATTCCGGTGTGTTTGGAACGCCGATGATGGGAATTCGGGAATTTGATTGTTTTTCTCTTCCATTGGGAATGTGGGAACCGTTTGAGTGGTAGATTCCGGGATTGATTCTCCGTTTTGTTCGGCGTTTGATTGTTTGCGTAATTGTTTGAAAGGCTCCCTTCGATTGAAGTGTTTCACGTATTTGATAAAAAATATCAGACATTAATGAATATATATGCATAGATAAATTGTATATGTATACATATTTACACGGAAACAAATATTTTTCAAGGCGAATAAATAAAAAAAAATACTTGCAACATTCACTCCAAATCTCTCCATGTTTATGTATTTCTGAAAACACGACTTTCTCCTCCATACTACATTCTCCATGGCCAATAAAGCGTTCAGACGGATTACGGGGCCGGCGGAAAAGCGCTACCTAATGGAACGAAAGTCGTTCATTTTTGCAATCAAAGTGGGTCTTTGCGGCTTCCGCTGACGGCTTTTTTTTTTCTTTTTTGGCCTGTTTTTCAGTATCTTTGTTAAGGTTTGAGGGCTTAGTTTGTTTTCCTGGTTTTTTCAACTGTAATTGTTCGGCGTGCATTTCTCATTTCCTCTGTTTTGCAACCAAAGCTTCCAGATAATTGCAAGTGATTATTTGAAAATTTTTTTAACCAGTTACCTTTTTTTATAAACCGAATTACCTTTCTATAAACCAAGTCACCTTTCTATAAACCAAATTACCTTTTTGTGAACTAAATTGCCTCTATAAACCGAATTGCCTTTTTATAAACAAAATTAGCTTTCTATAAACCAGATTACATTTCTATAAACCAAATTACTTTTTAGATTACCTAGATTACCTTTTTATAAACAAATCTTTTTATAAACCAAAATACCTACCTATCAACCAGATTACTATTGTGCAAACCAGATTACTTTTCTATAAACAAGATTACCTTTCTCTAAACCAAATCACCTTTTATAAAAAAGATTACCTTTCTATAAACCAAATTACTTTTTCATAAACCAGAACCTTTTGGATTAAACCTTTTATAAACCAAAATCCTCCCTTTTTTAAAAACCAAAAAATTACCCTACCTATATAAACTGAATTGCCTTCCTATAATTTAAACCAAAAAATCACCTTCCTATAAAACCAATCCAATTTTTCTATGAACCAGGTTACTTTTCTATAAACCAAATTACTTTTCTAAAAAGATATTTTCTATAAACCAAATTACTTTTCTATAAACCAGATTACATTTCTATAAACCAAATTACCTTTCCATAAAGCAGATTACTTTTCTATAAACCAAATTATATTTTTACTCCCTTTTTATTAACCAAATTACTTTTCTGTAAACCATATTACCTTTTTATAAACCGAATGACCTTTTTTATAAACTTAATTACATGTTTATAAACCAATTTAACTTTCTATACACCTAATCACCTTTTTAAAAACCAAATTGCCTTTCTTTAAAGCAAATTACTTCTTATCACATTATTTTTCTTTTTATAAACCGAATTACCTTTTTTTTTATAAACTTGATTACATGGTTTTATAAACCAATTTAACTTTCTATACACCTAATACCTTTTTAAAAACCAAATTGCCTTTCTTTAAACCAAATTACTTCTTATAAACCACATTAGTTTTCTATAAACCAGATTACCCTATGATTACCCTATCATAAACCAAATTACCTTTCTATAAAACTGCAGATATGACAGTGTAGCCTTAAGCAAATGGGAGGCGAAGTCTCTCTCTCTCTCTCTCTCTCTCTCTCTCTCTCTCTCTCTCTCTCTCTCAGTATCAATATACCAAATTGATCAGTGATAATTAGGCTTGATTACTTGATTACACACTCCATTAACTCGGCTACTGACCGACGACGGTGCCAATTTTTCGGGGTTTGGGGGGTTAGTGGGGTGTTGTGGTTGGGGTATGGCCCTCCCAATGTAATTACTGGTGGTCCTCGGGTTCATTAAGTAATTACGTGGCCTTCTGGGTAATTGACAGATGCGTTTTGGGTCAGGCTCGACATCTCGCGTTTATCTCAAAGTTTTTGGGGGACTTTTTGGTCCTTTTCGGGGTGGGCGGGGTTTCTCTTAACTGCTTTCGTGTTCCCTCTTCAAGTCATGGTATGGACTGACACAAGGGTAGTAGTAAGGTTGGTGGGAATTCTCTAACCTACTTTCGTGTTCCTTTGCTTTTTATTTCAAATTGTGTGTCCTTTTCTTGTCATTCTTATAAGGGGGTTCTCTACCTACTTTCGTGTTCCCTTTTCAAGTCAAGGTTTGGACTAACACAAGGGTAATAAGGTTAGGGGAATTCTCTACCTCGTTTTGTGTTCCCTGGCTTTTTATTTTCAGTTATGGGTCTGTTTTTTATCATTTTTAAAGGGATTTCTCTACCTACTTTTTTGTCCCCTTTAAAAATGTTTCTACTAACACAAGGGCTTTGATAAGGTTGGGGGAATTCGCTAACCTACTTTTGTGTTCCCAAGCTTTTTACTTCATATTCTGGGTCAATTTTTTGTCATTTTAAAGGGGTTTCTCTACCTACTTTAGTGTCCCCTTTAAAAGTGTCTAGACTAACACAAGGGCGTTAATAAGATTTGGGAATTCTCTAGCCTGCCTTCGTTTTCCCTTGCTTTTACTTTAGATTCTGTGCCCTTTTTCTGCCATTATTAAAGGGGTTTCTCTACCTACTTTTGTGTCCCCTTTATAAAGTTTTGGACTAATACAAGGGCTTTAATAAAGTTGGGGAATTCTCTAACCTGCCTTCGTGTTCCATTTCTTTTTGACATTAAAGGGTCACTCAAATCCTTGGAGGTTTGTGTGCTATGGAGGGATTTCTCCGAAATGCTTTTGTGTTCCCTTGCTTCTTCTGTAAGGATTTTGACCAAGATGCGACAATCACAAGGGTGAGGTTTAGGGATTTCTCCACCTGCTTTCGTGTTCCCTAATTATGAGAATGCAGGGTGGAGTTTGGTAAGGTTTGACAAACAAAGTAGCAGGAAATTTGAGCTGAAATTATGACAAATTTAGAAGTAGAGAAAGTTAGCAAAGACAAGGTTACAAAAATAACAGAAGAAAAAAAACGTTGTTTTCATAACAAAAACATTACAAAAACATCATAGAAAATGTAAAGAATAACTGACAGAAACATCACTCTCAAGCAATCGCCGCTTAAAACTATTTTGCCACAAAAAAACTGAGCAAAAAAGAAATTAAAAAAACAGAAAGAAGTCAGCTATTCAACAGAACAGCTTTGCAACAAAAGCAGAATAGAAAAAACCTCGACACAAAAGAGCCAGGCTAAAATACCTCCATCAGCCACAGACTTCAAAGACCACTTCACGGATCCCGTAACAATGAACGACTCGAGAAATAAGTTTTCCATTAAGCGAGCGCTTTCCCGCCCGCTCGTAATCGCTCTCCTGAACGGGCCTAATTGGTCGAGCGGGATATAGAAAACGGAGGATGAGGAGTCTGCTACTTGTAAACAGTGACTTATGGCCGGCATTTCTTCGCTTTTAGAGCATCGAAAACGTAAAATACTCGCTGGGAGACTGTCTCTATCCTATCCCTGCCAACCCAAGGCCAGGAAGCATCCGTTATCGTCGGGACGTGTCGCCATCTTGCACCTGAACGCGCCTAATTGGTCATGGAGGATAGAAAGGAGGAGCTGGATTATGTTACTTGTAAACAGTGACTTATAGTCGATATATAGCCCTTGAAAACGTCGACTACTTGCTGGGAGACTGTCTCTATCCTATCCCTGCCCGCCCACGGACGCGCCTCCTGGCCTTGGTCCTCGGAAGCGCCCTTTAACGACGGATTTGAGGCGGCACAAGTCGTTAAACGCCCAATGACGCCTGAAACAATATGGCGAAGGAGAGTCTTGACGGAACTCTCGAGTCAAAACGATTTTCCCCGGAGAGGGGAATTGTTGTTATTCTCTTTTTGGGGGGTGTCCGTTGGAGGGGGTTGTAATAACTGGGGGTTGTTGGTTTGTTTGTTTGTTGTGATTGTGGTTATTGTTGTTATTTTTGTAAATTCACCTAGAATAACTACTACGATCATTTTGATTGTCAGGTTAATGTTATTATTATTATTAAATTGATAACTTCACAACTCCTCCTCACAACCTTTTTTCTAATACAACACTCACTTATTCTTCCCCTCTCTCTCTCCCCTTCCCCTCCCCCCATACCCGACCCTGAAGGGGGCAGCTCCAGTAGGAGTGAAAGAACACTATAACAACACCTCTATCTCCCCTTCAGGAGGGTCTCTGAAAACTCAGAGGGGCGTATTAGAGGGAGGCAGGGGGGTGGGGGGGGTGGTAGGAAGGATTATAGGGGTGGTAGCAGTGGTGGTGGGTAAGAGGGTATAGGGTGGTGGGCCGCTTTGGAAAACACCTCCAAAAAAAGGGGAAATTGACTATTCACAAGGTGTAGGAGAACTGATATATATGATTCTCGCTGCTGCCTGCTGCCTCCTCTCCTCCTTCCTCCTCCTCCTCCCCTCCTCCTCCTCTCCTCCTCCTCTTCTTTCTTCTTCTTCTTCGGAATATTCTTTTTATCGGCGTTCCTTTGGGGGAAGGTTGGTTTAAGAAAAGGAAGAGGTCGTCTATTGTGTGTGGTGAGAGAGAGAGAGAAAAGCAAGTTCATCTTTAGTATCCACGTCATGCTTTCACAAATCATGAAGTATGCTTGAGAGAGAGAGAGAGAGAGAGAGAGACCAAGCACTCACCTGAGAGAGAGAGAGAGAGAAAGATTGGGTGAGAGAGAGAGCTAGAAGGAGAGAGGGAAATATTAGATTAAAAGGTGCGAACATATCTCTTGTGCTGAAACTTAAGCCCCTTCTAAGTCGAAGAACCCATTTTTAATCCTCTCGTATCTCTCTCCTCTCTCATACACGAGAATCATCCCCAATGGCTGTTGCCCTCGTTTGGGGGATTAGCACCGCGCGGATATATTATTTGGCTGGTTGTTTACGGCGCCTCTGGAATGGCCGATGTATGATAATCTCTGATACTGCTGGTGCGTTTTGACCTCGTGTATTTTTTCGGACGAGGCTGCCTGATGTCGCGACAGAGGTGTAGTTTTTTTTCTGGATATTTTGGGTTTTATTTCCTATATTATATTTGTTTTTTTTATAAAATTTGAGAGTTTTATTGATAATTTGTCCAGTACAACTGTATATATATATATATATATATATATATATATATATATACATATATATATATATAATAAAATAATATATTAATAATAATATATAATTACTATACTATACATAGTATATATATATATATACATATATATATATATATATATATATATATATATATATCTATATATAAATATATTATTTCATATATTAATATATTATAACTATCATATATATATATATATATATATATATATATATATAAATACACCCACAGTGAACTCTCAGATTGTAGCGCACATTGTTAGCCATCCCCTAACAATGTACCCCAATAAGAAGGATAAAAAAAGTGTTAAAGAAGTTGAACAGCCAAAAAGGGAATATATTCAAGCCTACGGATTGGATCACGTAAAAATCCCAAAGCGGGTCGCGTATCTTTCGTACGCTGTGCCGCTCATTACGCGAGGCGAAACCGTAGCATGCCCCTTTTAAAGCGGATTAATCCCAATTATTGCGGCATTACGATCATTATAGAGAAAGTCCTAATCGTCATAATCACCATGAGAAAAGAGGACCTCGTCGTACATCCCGCACCTAGTTCCAGAAAAAACTCTCCGAGCGAAATCACAATGGCCGCCGACCGAATAATTCATGTGCTACGCCGGCCCAATTATCATAATGAATTATCATTACAAATTATAATGATAATGACTCACATTTATTCATCTGGACTCATGATGCCTCATTAATGAAAAAAAAAAAGAATAAAAAGATGGAAATTCTCCATCGGATGCCAGATGTACGATGACCGCGGCAGCGCTACTGGCGTAAGGTGAGGTGTACCGTGTACGATAATGTCAATAAGTTTCGATAACTATTTTTTTTTACCTTTTGACTGAGATACTGTAATGGTAACCATTACGTTCGTCTGTTAATGGATGGGATTGCATCGCTGTGTGGGAATTGGCGCTGTAATTTTCGTTATCGTTCGTAATAAACATATTTCTTCGTGATATTAAGGTGGGTTAAGCTTGTAGGCAGGTATCTGGCCCAGTTTATTACTATTATTATTATTATTATTATTATTATTATTATTATTATTATTATTATAGCTGTAATAAGAATAATTACTTCCACTATAGTATATCTCGACAGCCATCATCCTACACAAGTTGTTTATTATTATTATTATTATTATTATTATTATTATTATTATTATTATTGTATTATTATTATTGTTATTATTATGGCTGGAATCAGAATTATTTACCTGAAAGCCCAAAACTCTAGAAAATAATAATAATAATAATAATAATAATAATAATAATAATAATAATAATAATAAAATAATAATATTCCTCCAAATCACAAAATTAAAACCTAAGTTAAAATTTAATAAATGAAAATATATTAGTTGCACAATTTCCACTTTATTATTATTATTATTATTATTATTATTATTATTATTATTATTATTATTATTATAGCTGTCATAAGAATTATTTCCACTACAATATATTTCGACAACCAACATCCCAGCTCAGTTGGGCAAGAACCTGTGTCCTAAAACCTAACATGTTCTAAGTCTTTTTGTAATTCCGTTAAAATGTTTCCCGGGGGGGGGGGGGGCGCCGGTAATTCCACCCTCCCCCTTCCTCTCCCTACCCCTCCTCTCCCTACCCTCTCCAACAACAACATAGGCGACCCCACAACCTAGCACGATCGCCACATGATGTGGAACGAATATTATTTTTTTTTTTATTATTATTTTTTTTTGCTTGTCGACTATGTGGCTGGATGCAGCGTAATTGACAGATTGTCCTGTTGGTCAAAAAAAGAAAAAAGAAAAAAAGATTCTGTTGGCTGTCAGCGGGAGATATTGGCAGCTTGATTTTGTGCGGTTCTGGGCTGTTGGTGGATTTAATAAATAAATAATATATACTATATATATATTATTTTAATAATCTATATATATATATATGTATATATATATATATACTATATATAAATATATATTATATATATCTATGTATGTATGTTTTTTGGTGGTTAAGAGAAATAGATAGTTAGACAGACAGACAGATAGATAGATAGATAGATAGATAGAGAGATAGATAGATAAAGAGAGAGAGTATATAGATCTGTCCATCTCTTTTCTCTGTCTATATATGTAAATACAAACTAGAAATTCATAGGTAACCCTGTATGAATATGGCTGTGACAATTGTCTTGAGAGAGAGAGAGAGAGAGAGAGAGAGAGAGAGAGAGAGAGAGAGAGCTTAGCACCAAAACACATCCACCAAATCAAATCTCTCTCTCTCTCTCTCTCTCTCTCTCTCTCTCTCTCTCTCTCTCTCTCTCTCTCTCTCACCAGCTGAACCACCAACCCGAGCCATCCACAAAAGCAATTTCTATGAATGAATGAATGAATAAAAACTACGGTTTAATTGTGACTTCGTCCTGATGAATGAAAATGGAATTCGGGCCTTCTTTTATTTTATGAATGGAGTTCGTAGTAGAACGATTAACACGCTCACTTGGGTGATGGAATGCCAATAGCCATAGGTTGATGGAACCATTACTGATCTTGGTTTTTTGTTTTTGTGTTTGTTTGTTTGTGTATTTGACAGGAGAGTGGGAATATATCTTTATTGGGGGATGGTGTCAATGGAGAGTGGAAAGATATATCTATATATATGTGTGTGTGTGTGTGCTAGAGAGAGAGAGAGAGAGAGTGCGTGTGTCCTATAGATTTGTAAGATTACACTGGTAGAGAGTCGATTATTTGACCATTTTTAAATCACATAAGCATTGAAATATGGAAGTGAGAGAGAGAGAGAGAGAGAGAGAGAGAGAGAAGAGAGAGAGAGAAAAGCCAGTTTCAAATCCCCACAAGTTCAGACAACAGAAGTGTGTGTGAGAGAGAGAGAGAGAGAGAGAGAGAGAGAGAGAGAGATTCGCTCCCTGCTAAACCCATCCAGACACGAATACCCATCCGTAATCCCCCATACAATTTGGCAGAACAGCCAGCCATCCAATCCACACTCGCAATTTTAATACAACATTGAGGAAAAAAAAAAACTCGAATCATTGTTATCTGCAAAAGGGTAGGGAATGAATCCACCCCATTTCCACGCGGGGAGGGGGTGATTTCCCCCCCTTTAGACCCTGTCCTTAGCCCCACCCTAACTATTCCCACACTCCCCTCGCCCCCAAACCTTTCCCCGCCCAAAACCATGGTCCAAATTCACCTCTGAATATTCACCGTTCTCTCGAATCGGCCAACATCATTTAGACTTGTATAGTGTTTGGCTGGGTCTAGGTGATTTGTAAGGGCGTACTGTAGGCTCAACCGTAGATGGGGCTGTTGTTTTGGGCTAAATTAGAACTGTCTGCGTGGGCCCTATTCGTTGTGCGAGTCGTATTTTGTGTTCATTTATTTTGTGCGTTTAATTTAACTTTTTCCAGAATTCGGCATTGTGATCATTCTGTTGGCTCAACTTAAAGGTCTTTGCGGCGTCTCTGAAGCCCCTAGCTGCAACCCCTTTCATTCCATTTACTGTACCTCCTTTCATATTCTCTTTCTTCCATCTTAATTTCCACCCTCTCCTAACAATTGATTCATAGCGCGAACTGCTTTGAGGTTTTCCTCCCGTTACACCTTTCAAACCTTTCACTGTCAGTTTCCGTTTCAGCGCTGAATGACCTCATAGGTCCCAATGCTTGGGTTTTGGCCTGAATTCCATATTCAAAGATAGGGTAAGTTTTTATTGAATAAATCTGCAGCCAAATTCACGAACAGGTAAATTTTACATTCACGAAAATTTGTATGAGAACAATTTATCAAATGTATAATACAAACATATGAAGCATTTATCTATAGACAAGTATACACCATCAGGAGAATGCGCAATCCGACCTCCAGCTTACTCGGAGCACGTGCTAAACTCTACGGTCAGATAGCCCGTTGTTCCACCAACGAAAATTGAAATAAATAAGCTGTATTTTATCAGAAATTATTTTTGTTTGCTGTTTAACATCCACATTATTTTTTTTTTACATTTTCATTCTCATAAATGAATCATAACTATCTTATCCTACCTTTTTCAGACCTAAATAGCAATAACAACAAAGCAATTTGTTTAAAACATAAACAGATGAATGATGAATTCCACCATGCCCATTCATCAGCCTTATTCAGCTCCCGTCAATCACAGCATAAAAGAGAGAAAGAGAGACCGTGATAGAATGAGATTTTAACCTTGTAATATATTCAGTCTCTTTCTACTATGTGCCTCTGCGTGGATATTTGCATACTGAACGTATTCATGGCCCATATCAGATTTTTTTTTCTGAATGATGTATTCTGTCAATATCCCACCCACCCCCCACCCCCCCCACCCGACTCTTTTTTTTGTGGAATAGAGATTGAATATTGAAAAAGAGATTGAGGTTTTCGCCCGTGGGGCTGTTGATTGAAGACTGATAGACTGGGAATTACCTCCAGAAGTTCAGAGATTTTAGTGGACTAGTCAGCCGGCCTTTTTCCACTTTCAAAATGTGGGTTGAAGGTCTGTCAGTGTGCCAGTACACTGTCGGTATGGGGCGGGTCCAGAGGTCTACACTAGGTGTCTTCAGTCCTTTTTGGACACTTACTACAGTCGCGTTTTGCCTCTGGATAAGTTCCCAAGCTGGCATAAGGCTGCATGGATTTTTTTCTTAAATTTTAACCAGAAAGTGGCCCCTTTACTTGAGAAAAATAATCAGGATTTATTTCTCCATCTTTTGGGGCGAGTCCAGGGCCAATCCCCGTGAGGGTGTCCTTCATTCATTTTTAAACACTTGCCCACAATTCACGAAGTTAGCCTCTTGAATAAGTTCCCCACGCTGGTAATAAGGCTACTTGGATTTTTGCTAGAAATATAACCAACAAATGGCCCCTTTATAAGCAAAAAATAATGAGAATTCATTTCTCCATCTTTTGGGGCGAGTCCAGAGGGCCACGTCAGGTGTCTTCATTCATTTTTAACGCTTACTACATTCGCAAGTTGCCTCTGGATAAGATCCCACGCTGGCATAAGGCTGCTAGATTTTTAGTGGCCTCTTGGATGTCAGAAAATGACCAAAATTTGGTAAGAATTCAGTCTTGGAGAATGAAAAAGTTCCCAGACGAATTCCAGTATTCTCAGGAGACCCTGTTCGCCCAGTGGGCATTTTCGGGGTAGAGTGATTCTCATCCCACTGGGAAATGAGAACAAATAGACCCAAATGGAACCCAGTAGGTCCCATTCAATTCCGGATTGAGATCGCTCAGTATTAGGCTGAGACGGGAATCACACAGGTTCCTGTCAGTCTAGAGAACATCTTGTCTACAAACACTGACATGTGGTCCTTTTTCAAGTTGGTTACTTTTTCCAGGGGTTGGGTTGGGTTAGGGTAGTGTGGGCGTCTAGCTGTGGGGGGGGGTGCCAGGGGGCTGAGAGGACCCAATTGTCGCGAGTTTGGACGGCTGAAAAGAAGTCTATTGGAATGGACGAATGGAAAGTTCTTTTGTTGTGTTCATTCGTAGATTTATTTTTTTTTTTTTATTTTTTTTTTTTGTATGATTCCATTTTTATTCGTCCTTTTTTTGCATATGTTCGTTTATTTATGTCATTAAGTTGTATATATTGGCCTAAATTTGTTTTCTCTCTCTCTCTCTCTCTCTCTCTCTCTCTCAGTGTGACATTTTTTGAATAAAAGTAAGTTAAGAAAAAATATAAGAATATTAAATTTATTTGTTATAAGCTAGTGAAATTCTCTCCTCTCTCGTCTCTCTCTCTCTCATCTCTCCATCCTCTCGGTCTCGTCTCCTCTCTCTCTCTCTCTCTCTCTCTCTCTCTGCTGACATTTTTAAATGCAAGTATAAAAAGATTATAGAAATGTTATTAATATTATTATTATGCTAGTGAAATTATCTCTCTTTCTCTCTCTTCTCTCTTCCTCCTCCCTCTCTCTCCCTCTCCTTCCCGTCTCCTCTCTCCTCCCCTCCTCCTCCTATCCCTCCTGTTGTTCTCTCTCTGACATTTTAAAGTAAAACTATAGAACAATTATAAGAAATATTGTTAATTTTATTATAGCTAGTGAAATCTCTCTCTCTCTCTCTCTCTCTCTCTCTCTCTCTCTCTCTCTCTCTCTCTCCTCTCTCTCTCAATCTGACGTTTTTAAGTAAAACTATAGAAACAATTATAAGAAATATTGTTAATTTTATTATTGTTAGTGAATCTCTCTCTCTCTCTCCTCCTCTCTCTCTCTCTCGTCTCTCTCTCTCTCTCTCTCTCTCTCTCTACTCTCTTCCTTCCTTTTGGCACGCAGCTGTCCCCTTTGGGTCAGCAGAAAGCCAAGGCAGAAATCACCAAGGAATGAAAATAGAAGCACAGAGAGAGAGAGAGAGAGAGAGAGAGAGAGAGAGAGAGAGAGAGAGAGAGAGAGAGAGAGAGAGAGAGAGAGACCCTCTTTCGCCTTCTTCAGATATTGGGCAATTTCCAGAATCCCTCGGCAGGTGGGTCTTCCAGACCGTCCAATTGGGCAGAAATCCCTGGAATAGGTCGTTCCAGCAAATATATATATATTGGTCTCTCTCTCTCTCTCTCTCTCTCTCTCTCTCTCTCTCTCTCTCTCTCTCTCAAATAACAGTTATATATTAATATATGTTTCTCTCTCTCTCATAAGTTATATAATGAAATTTAAATGAAATCCGTGCTCTCTCTCTCTCTCTCAATCTCTCTCTCCTCTCTCTCTCTCTCTTTCTCTCTCTTCTCTCTCTAATCTCTCTATCCATCTCTCAGTCCCCTCTTCCTCCCTCTCCCCTCCTCTCACCTCTCGTCTCTCGCCCTCTCTCTCTCTCTCCTCTCTCCTCCTCTCTCAACGCCCTCTCATCAGTCTCCTCAAAATCTCTTCTCTCACCCTCCCTCTCTCTCTCTCCATCCTTCTTCTCTCATCGTCTCTCTCTCACTCCTCTCTTCTCTCTCTCTCACTCCCTCTCTCTCGTCTCTCTCACTACTCTCTCTCCTCTCCTCTCTCGATCCCCATTGCCCCTCTCTCTCCCGTCCTCGTCGCCCGTCCCTCCTCTCTCTCCTCACAATCTCTCTCTCCCCTCTCTCTCTCCCTCCTTCTCCTCCTCCTCTCGCTCTCTTCTCTCTCTCTACCTACATCCCTCGTCGTCTCTCTCATCTCTCTCTCTCGTCTCATCTCTCTCCTCCTCTCTCTCTCTCTCTCCTCTCAACATCAATTGTGTTCCAGAGAATTTTATTTACAAGGGTTATTTGATAAGAATTATAAACCTCTTCCATTAATATTCTGTATTTATAAAAGGGAAGAGAGAGAGAGAGAGAGAGAGAGAGAGAGAGAGAGAGAGAGAGAGAGAGACTAAGGACGAGATCAATAAGGCACAACCAACCTTGCAAGACATGCGACTACTTACTAGTCATGCTTGACTTAGTCGTGACTGACTGACTGCAAGCACGACCTGCTTGCTAGTAGTAGTAGTACTCTCTCTCTCTCTCTCTCTCTCTCTCTCTCTCTCTCTCTCTCTCTCTCTCTCCGGGACAGCAACGGAATCAATTATATTGACGTTGTTTGTCATAATACGAACCTCTCGGCGAGAGGCGTAATAGCTTCCCTTCCAGAACCCGGATCTCTCTCTCTCTCTCTCTCTCTCTCTCTCTCTCTCTCTCTCTCTCTCCACTTCATCCAAGACAGGATCAAAGTATAGCTTCCATTGTTAACGAAAACTCTCACGTACCCGCTTCGACATCTATAAAGGGGTTTGGTGGGGGGTTCCTTAGTCTAGGCATCCTGGCCTTTTTTTTTTAGTTTTTTTTTCCGTGGGTTGGGGCGAGCTGAGGGAAGGGCGTGGGTTTGTTATGGGTGGGTGAGGGGTGGGTAGGGGTATGGATTTGGGCGGTGTGAGTGACAGCCCAAGAGTTTTCCAGACCTGAATTGTAAGAAGTTGCGGTAATTTTTTTTTTTTGAAGTGTGTCCTTACATAGGCCTATACACTCCTCCCTACTATATTAGGTTTACATAGGCCTACACATCTTCTCAGTAGTCTGCCTTCTATGAATCTATCAAGCCTTCTGATTATAGACGAAGACTTATAGCAATGCTTTCGCCTTTACATATAAACAGACCTATGGGGCTAGATACACGGCTTGTGGTGGGCCGTTCTATAGTTGTACAATTCAACTTTAGGGGATTTTTTTTTCAAATTACAAAGATTCCATCTATGAATCTATATATAGAAATGCACACTGAAAGCTTACAGTGGCTTACATAGATTATATCTATGAACATAGAAATAGACATTGAATTACAGTGGCCGGTTTCATAGCCTAAACTTCAACCTACAAAACCCACACTAGGCCTATTTATGTATAACTGGATAATATATATATATATATATAATATATATATATATATATATTATATATATATATATATATATATATATATGTATCTATATATATATGTATATATATCATACTATCTATATATATATATATATATATATATTATACATATTAGATATATATATATTTATTTGGTTTATTTACCGGCGTCTTTGACAGTGCATTGCCCTGCATTCATGCATGCAAGCACGTCCCAAATCAAACTTTGCATTCTCGTGATTATGCATACAGAGCTTGGATAATATATACTCGTATATATTTACCCAGAGTGCCTGACAATGCACTGCCCTGCATCTGTATGCATTGATGAATGCATGCACGTCTCGTATGCATGCTTGTGCATTCTCCTACGTAATGCACATACACGTCCGTACGCACACGAGGAGTTGAATTATCCTGTACACGTACACGCACTCACAGCTCGGAGATTCCGAGACATTAATACGGACATTTCGACTTGCAAATACGCAGCCAATCACCAGACGTGATATGCATATTAAGCGAGTCTCTCTCTCTCTCTCTCTCTCTCTCTCTCTCTCTCAGTCAAATTCTTGGTACTGAATTAATCAAATTCTTGGGGCTGATTTCATAAAATTCTTCTGATAGAATTTGTCAAATTCTTGGGGCAATTTATCAGGTTCTTGGGACAAATTTTGCTAAATTCCTGAGATTGAATCTGTCAAATTCTTGGGTTAGAATTTATCAAGTTCTTGGGACTGAATTTATCAAATTCCTGGAACTAAATTTATCAAATTCCTGGAACTGAATTTTTCAAATTCTTGCGGCAGAATTTATCTAATTCCTGGAACTGAATTTATCAAATTATTGTGACAGAATTTATCAAATTCTTGAGACTGAATTTATCAAATTCTTGAGACAGAATTTATCAAGTTTTTGTGAATTAATTTGTCAAGTTCTTGTGGCGGAATTTATCAATATTCTTGTGACAGAATTGATCAAATTCTTAGGGTTGATTTGATCAAATTCTTTTGATAGAATTTATCAAATTCTTGGGACAGAATTTATCAAATTTGTGTGACAAAATTTGTCAAATTCTTGGGTCAAAATTAATCTAATTCATGGGACAGAATTGATCAAATTCCTGGAACTGAATTTATCAAATTCTTGAGACAGAATTTATCAAATACAATTTCAAGACTGAATCATCTCCAATTCCCGGAGCGTTCGTTGACCCAATTCCCAAAAACCGGAATCCCCCCCCCCACCCCCCGATTCCAAATGACATTTATAGTGACCCCCATCTTCCGAATTTTAATATCATTCAACGGGGGGCGGAGAGCCCAAAGTTTTAATTGTCAATCTGCTGAATATGACCCCTGGCTGAATTTGTTCTCTCTCTCTCTCTCTCTCTCTCTCTCTCTCTCTCTGATAGTTTGTTTCTCTCTATATATATCTTTAACCTTGTAGGATCTACTCTCTCTCTCTCTCTCTCTCTCTCTGACCCAGAAACTTGACCAAAATGAGATTACTTTTGCAGAATCCGTGGCCTGCATTGCAAATTGCAAGGCCTGTGGTTATATACCATCACTTGATTGTAGGCCCAGGGGGGATTATGTATATCATGCTACGTTTTGGCAACCAATTTTAGTCTCTCTTGGTTTGGGGGAGTTTTATTTTAGCGTTTTTTTATTATTAATTTTCTTTGCGTTTTAGTGTCCAAAGTTATACGTATTACCCTGGTACGTAATGTAACTCATATACTGTTCTGATGGTAGCTCTCTCTCTCTCTCTCTCTCTCTCTCTCTCTCTCTCTCTCTCTCTCTCTCTCTCTCTCTCTCTCCTTTGAAATACAATCTGCAAACGTTCTGGATAATCGTGAAATAACAGAATATTATGCTAGAACGCTCATGGGACCTTCCACATTAGTTGAATCTAATCGCATATGCAGATCCGATGAGGAATTTGGCATGGCTTAAGTCAGTCTCTCTCTCTCTCTCTCTCTCTCTCTCTCTCTCTCTCTCTCTCTCTCTCTCTCTCTCTCTCTCTCTCTCTCATAAAATATTCAATTAAAGAATGGCTTAACACGAAAGTTTTGCCTCTAAGGGACCTGGTCTGTAACCTACTGTTACGTGACGTAACTAAAGTATTTGTGTGTGGAAAGAGAGAGAATTTACCTCTCTCTCTCTCTCTCTCTCTCTCTCTCTCTCTCTCTCTCTCTCTCTCTCTCTCTCTCTCTCCCCGAAAGCATGTCTGAGACGTCTCTACCCTTTGTCTCAGGTCTTCAAACGACGAAAACAAACACAGAGGAAAAGGGAATTAGATAGAGAGACTGTCGCAGTCCCTTTCCTCCTGTTTGTTCGTTTGGTTGCTTGTTCGTGTGTTTGTGGGCTTTGTTTTTGTGTTTGTAGGCTTTGTCTCCTCCTGTTTGTCTGTTTGTTTGGTTGCTTGTTTGTGTGTTCGTTGGCTTTGTTTGCCTGCTTGCTATAATGCCCTTGTTTGTAAGGGGGACTGTGTAAGCGACCCAGGTTGTATATGTGTACGTGTGTATTTATATACTATATATATGTCGTTGTGTGTGTCTGTGAGACAGAGAGAGAGAGAGAGAGAGAGAGAGAGAGAGAGAGAGAGGCTAAAGTGCAGAATCTTCCCATCAGAGTCATTTAAGCCTAAACTAAGCTGAAACCGTTGGGTAGAAATTTCGACCGGTATATCTCAGGGTCTGCTAATAACGGCTAATCGGAACCCTCAGTTAATTGCGGTTAATCAGAGGTAAAAAACCTTTCCTGTATCACCCCCCTCTCCCCTTCCCCCTCCACCCCCGGCACCTCTGGAGGGGGGCTAGAGAGAGAGAGAGAGAGAGAGAGGGGGTGGGGTGTGTGTATGTGTGCGTAAAGAGAGAGAGAGACAGACAGAGAGAGAGAGAGAGAGAGTAAAACTTTAAGGTATAAAGTAGACATATTCAACAGAAGGGTTATAGTTCAAAACCTGAGAGAGAGAGAGAGAGAGAGAGAGAGAGAGAGAGAGAGAGAGAGAGAGAGAGATAACCCATCACTTAAACCTGTGAAGCTTCTCAATTTGTACCCCACCCCCCAAAAAAAACCTTAAACACACCCCAAAACAATGACAAACCAGACGTATTATCCCAAACGCTCCTTTAATAATTAGTGAAAATAATCACCCCCCCCCCCACCCCCTCCCCCCTCCCCCCCCTCCCCCTTACCCTTATTTGGTATGCATACCCTAATGCCAGGCTGACTTGGGTACCAGGCGAGTCCCTCATCCTCATTAGCATGTGTGATTAAACGTGCCAGATCCATTATGAACGTTGGCTTGTGGTTTCAGGGCCGGCCGAATTACCCTGCCATGATATTAGATGTTGCGTTGGAGGCTGGAAGACGCCACTTGGCTCTGTCTAAGACGTTTGAGGGGATACATAAACGTTCTTTTGGACAGGATTAGACTCTGGAAAGGTTTATTGTTTCCCCTTAGACGTTGATTGTATGAAGAGAGATTTGTGGATTGTATTAGACGATGCTTTAGGGGTTAAAGTGCTATTTGTCTCGTCTAAGACGTTTGAGGGGATACATAAACGTTCTTTTGCACTGGATTAGACTGTGGAAAGGTTTATTGTATCCCCTCAGATATTGATTGTATGGAGAGAGATTTGTGGATTGTATTAGACGATGCATTAGGGGTTAAAGTGCTACTTGTCTCGTCTAAGACGTTTGAGGGGATACATAAACGTTCTTTTGGACTGGATTAGACTGTAGAAAGGTTTATTGCATCCCCTCAGACGTTGGTTGTATGGAGAGAGAATTGTGGATTGTATTAGACGATGCATTAGGGGTTAAAGTGCTACTTGTCACATCTAAGACGTTTGAGGGGATACATAAACTTTTTTTTTTTGTGGGGTAGGGGACAAGAAACCTGGTTATTAAGGCTATAAAACGTTCCCTTGTATCCCCTGAGGCCTTAGTTGTATAGAAGAACATTTGGGGATTGTATCCGAAGATTATTAAGCCTCTACAACTTTTGGGGGCTTATAGGTGTTGTAAAATTACCTTATCAAAACATTCTACAAAATAGCTTCATTTATTTTTAGATACTGGTGGAGTAGAGAGAGAGAGAGAGAGAGAGATAGAGAGAGAGAGAGAGATAGAGAGAGAGAGAGAGAGAGAATAAACTGCACATAGATGAGAGAAACAGGCCATAATATAGAGAGAAAAATGATTGTGTGTGTGTCAGAGAGAGAGAGAGAGAGAGAGAGAGAGAGAGAGAGAGAGAGAGAGAGAGAGAGAGAGAGAGACTCTCCTGCCTCTGGCAACGAAGTACGTAATTCACTCTGTGTAAACACTCAGTTTTATTTCATGATATATTTTCGTGATATATTTCCATGCAAAAGAAGGAATGTTTTTTCCATCCACTTCTCTGCTCACAGCGTGAGGATTTTTTTATTTATTTTTTTTTATTTCTTTGCAAAGGTTTTTTTGACGCGTTTAAGAGAAAAAGGTTTTTTGTTTGTACCAAAGAGCAAACACTGAGACGCGTCCTTTTGCATTCATTCCTTTTGGCAAAGTGAATTTTTTTTTTTTTTTTTTTTTTAGTTGAAGTATTTAATCATGATTGCCCAAAGTGAAAATGTAATTTTTTTTTTTTTTTTTGAAGTATTTAATCATGATTGCCCAGAGTGAAAATGTAAAAGAAAATATATTTGTAGTTTTGAAGAAAAAAAAAAAAAGCTTTTTTTTTTTTGAAGTGTATAGTCATGATTTCTTTAAAAAAAAAATAAGGGTTTGAAAAAAAAAGAAAAAAAAAAAACACTTTTGATGTTAAATAGAGGTTATTTTTTTAATCATTGCAAAACAAATTACAATATTTATTTGTGTTTTTTGCAAAGATTGAATATGTTTCTACAAAAGAAACTACTGTTTTTGTAGTTGTAAGAGTTCGCAATCGTTCTACTTACAAATAATATATATAGTTTTTCATAAGAAGAAATAAATTGTTGGCTGAAATCATGTTTGCGAAGCCATCTTGGAACTTGAATTGAATTTGTCTGAACAAATAAGTCATATTTTTGTCATTTTTTTTTTCTTGTTTTTTGTCATATTTTTCTGCCAAGAAATGAAATTTTGACTGACGCAAAAAAAAAAAAAAAAAAAATGAAAAAAAAAAAACAAATAATTCAAAATTAATTCAACAATTTCTAGTTTCGTGTAAAAAAAAAAAAAAAAAAAAACAAAAAACTATGATATGGCTTTGTGTGTCCGTCCGCGACAACGCTATACGACAGGACACCACCACCGGGCCTAGACTGAGAGCTTCGTGCCCCGCGGCTCGTGCAGCATGAGATGAGAGAGAGAGAGAGAGAGAGAGACGTACCGTCTCCCAGCTCGGGGAATGACAAAGAATGCTGAGAAAAAGAGAGAGAATCTCCCATTACAGCAAACAGACTGATGTTAACCACTTCAATTTGGACCTAATTGGCAACTCACCTCCCCCCCCACCCTCCCCTTTTTTTGGGGGGGGTTTTTTTTGGCGGGGGAAGGGGGTGCTAAGGAAGGGAAAGGGGAGGGGAGGGGGGCCGGAATTTTAACTAATACAGAAGGCAGAAATATTAAGTTTGACAATATGAATGTTTATCGCCTAAGTAATAGTTACGAACTTTCATTTCATTTGACTTTTTATCTGACTTTCATGTGACTTTTATTTGACTTTCATCTGACTTTCATGTGACTTTTACTTGACTTTCATTGGACATTCATCGTACTTTCATTTCGTTGGACTTTCATCTGACTTTTATTGTACTTTCGTCAAATTTCCATCTGACCTTCATCGTACTTTCCTTGGACTTTCATCTGACTTTTGTTTGGTTTTCATCTGACTTTTGTTTGGTTTTCATCGGACTTTCATCACACTTTCATCTGGACTTTCATCACACTTTCATCTGACTTTCATCTGATTTTCATCACACTTTCATCTGACTTTCATCACACTTTCATCTGACTTTCATCACACTTTCATCTGACTTTCATCACACTTTCATCACACTTTCATCTGACTTTCATCTCACTTTCATCTGACTTTCATCACACTTTCATCTGACTTTCATCACACTTTCATCTGACTTTCATCACACTTTCATCTGACTTTCATCTCACTTTCATCTGACTTTCATCACACTTTCATCTGACTTTCATCACACTTTCATCTGACTTTCATCACACTTTCATCTCACTTTCATCTCACTTTCATCTGACTTTCATCACACTTTCATCTCACTTTCATCTGACTTTCATCTCACTTTTATCTGACTTTCACCTTCCAGTCCTTTCATTGTGGCTCTTCTCAAAATCATCCCTGTAGTATTTACATTCATGACTCCAGAAAGCAGCACCACAACCGTCAGATTTGTGCTTTGACGTTTTAATCGTGTTCTGAGTTTGCAACGCTGCATTCAGCGTCCTGTAATAAGAGTCCTTTTTGGACATCCTCTATGCATCCTGTCACTCTGCCGGAGAGTCCTGCGATGTCCTAGGATGTCCATAGTCCCCCCTATTCTAGGGACACTGGGGATATACATTCTCCCCCCCCGACCCCCACCTCTCTCTCTCTCTCTCTCTCTCTCTCTCTCTCTCTCTCTCTCTCTCTCTCCTCTTAGGATATTCGTAAAGGGAGAGAGAGAGAGAGAGAGCGCCATATCTCTCACCACAATAAAACCAGCATACAAACGACCCTATCGACCAAGTCCCTTTTTGAATCCACTCCCTCCCTCCCTCCCTCCCCCTCTCGAGAGGTAAGTGAAACCTCCTCCTCCTCCTCCTCCTCCTCCTCCTACCATCCACGCATTTGCTTCTGAACTCCTGAATTCGATCTCCGCTCTTTGACGCGACGTGGACAAATGGCGTATTACGTCCAACGCTCTGAATTCAAATCGCTTGTGCATTCAGTGACTACAGCACCCAGCACCAGCCAGCCAAGCAGCTTGGGCTCATGAGCTCCGCGGTCTTTGCATCAGGAGCCCTCCTCTCTCTCTCTCTCTCTCTCTCTCTCTCTCTCTCTCTCTCTCTCTGAACACTTAAAGTTATCATAGAGCTAGTGTGTGTGTGTGTGTGTGAAAGAGAGAGAGAGAGAGAGAGAGAGAGAGAGAGAGAGAGAGTCCATCTGTATGAGTGAGTGTGTGCTATCTCGACTCTTAATCCTATTACGGGATGTGTAGACGCATCCTAAACCCTTTGTTTTTCTCTTTATGGATCCTTTCGTCATGCAGTTGCACCCTATTGTTTTACAGGACTGCGTTGTGGTATCCTAGTGTCCTACGAGGCCTCTTTTAGTATCCTAGTGTCCTACAAGGCCTCGTTTAGCGTCCTAGTGTCCTGCGAATGCAAATGTTATCGTTCAGTTTCCTGAATTTCTCGAAACTTTTCTGTGACTTTGATTGTGGTGAAACTGTAGAGACATCTCTAAATAGCATTGAGAGAGAGAGACCTTACCTTACCTTACAGACCTTACAGTTCGTTCGGGTTGCCCCAGGTCCCTCAGTGTGAGGCGCCTCTAATGTCTACCAGAGAGTTGCTAGTACATCTTCCGGTATATTTTAGTTTTGCATCTTCCAATCTTGGATGGTCTGGGATGCAGTTAGATATTTGTCGAGGCTTATTCTTAAACCACATCTACGCTCCACTCCTGAATATATTCCTCAGATGAGCTGGCAACGCATTGAATAGACGCTGCATTATCGATGCTGGTGCGTAGTGGATTAATGTTCTGTGTGCTTTCCTTATTTTTCCTGGTATAGTTTTGGGCACTATTAATCTACCTCTGCTTGCTCTTTCTGATATTTTTAGTTCCATGATATTTTCTGTTATTCCTTCTATCTGTTTCCATGCCTGAATTATCATGTAGCGTTCTCTTCTCCTTTCTAGACTATATAATTTTAAGGATTGTAGTCTTTCCCAGTAGTCTAGGTCCTTAACTTCTTCTATTCTAGCTGGTAAAGGACCTTTGTACACTCTCTATTTGTGCAATATCCTTTTGCCTGAGTGTGGGTACCATATCATATTGCAATATTCAAGTGGACTACGAAACATATTTTTTGTTTTTATAAAGCATAATCATGTGTTCAGCTTTTCTTGTTTTGAAGTGCCGTAACAACATTCCCATTTTTGCTTTACATTTTGCCAACAGAATGGCTATTTGATCATTGCATAACATGTTCCTATTCATCATCACACCAAGGTCTTTAACTGCTTCCTTATTTGTGATTGTCTCATTATTAGGTCCCCTATATGCATATAGCTTTCCTTCTCTGTCTCCATAATTTATTGATTCAAATTTATCAGAGTTAAATACCATCCTATTTACCTCTGCCCAATCATATACTTTGTTAAGGTCTCTTTGTAGAGCGTTCCTATCTTCATCACAAGTAATTTCTCTACTTATTCTTGTGTCATCAGCGAACTACTCACTACCGAATCCTTAACATTACTGTCTATGTCTTCATCATAATAACGAACAATATTGCAGCTAGCACCGTACCTTGTGGCACACCGGATATTACCTTGGTTTCATCCGATTTCTCATCGTTTGCAATAACTATCTGTTTTCTGTTGTGTAAAAATTCTTTTAACCATCTTCCTACTTTATCCACGATATTGTGTTTTCTAATTTTCTTTGCTAATATATTATGGTCTACTTTGTCAAAAGCTTTTTGCAAAGTCTAGATAAACCACATCTGTTTTCATTTCCGCTTTTCATATTTTTGAATATGTTCTCACGGTGGACTAACAGTTGGGTTTGTGTACTTTTTCCGGGTACGAAACCGTGTTGTCCTATATTAAACAAATTATTTTTTATTAAATGTTTCATAATATTTTTCTTCATTACCCTTTCATACACTTTCATAATATTGTGATGTTAGACTCACAGGCCTATAATTACTTGCCTCTAGTCTTGATCCACTTTTGAAAGTAGGGGTGAATATATTTGGCTAATATTTGTGCTCATCAATCAAATCTTGCCTGTATCTAACACTTTGTCTTAATAATATTGCAAGTGGCTTTGCGATAGAATGAACTACTTTCTTAACAAAATAGCAGGGAGAGAGAGGAGAGAGAGAGAGAGAGAGAGAGAGAGAGAGAGAGACGAGAGAGAGAGAGAAGAGAGAGAGGAGAGAGAGAGAGAGAGAGAGAGAGAGAGATTCAACTGGGTCTCCATAGATTCAGTGAACCGGAATTTCATTTCCTCAGTAACCCAAAACAACGTTGTATCACTTCTATCACCGCAAAGAACCCGACCTGGAACCGACCACAAACCGACCGAAACAGCATCCGGGAATCTCCGAGAATCTCCGGGAATCTCGGAGCATCGTCCCAAAGCCCAACATTGGGCGGGATGGGGCCAAAAACCCCCCGCGAAAACGGTAAACTCGAACGAAAAAAGTCGTCTTTCTCACTCCTCATCCAAAGCGCGTCGTCTGCTATTCCGCCACCCCCGAGGCGCGTAATCGCGTTCGATTCCGCGGATTTCTGGCTTTGAGAGGAAAAAAAAAGTAATTCCATCTTCGCTTTTCAGGGGTTTTAGCTCTGAGGGATGTGTTTGTTGTTCGGAGACCTACGTTCCTTTCGGGGATTAGGTTTCGGATAGTTTTATACCTGCGAGGGATCAGTTGGCGTTGAGGCGTAGCCGATGCCAGGGTCGGTGGGCGGAACGGAAAGTTTGTTTACATGCGAGTATCCGAAAGTTAATCACTTTTATCTTTGTCTAAGCCCAAAGGATCAGATTCGAGTCCTTGTTGGGGCGGATTCAGTTGTTATCTGTATCCTTTTTTAGGTGTGAATTGTGTAAGTTATTTCCTAATTGATATTTTTTACTTAATATATATATATAATATATATATATATATATATATATAGTATATATGTGTATATATATATATATATATATATATATATATATATTAGAATATATATATATATATATATATATTTATATGGATATATATATATATGCATACATATATATATATATATATATATATATATATATAATATATATATATATATATATATATATATATATATATATATATAGATACTATATGTATGTGTGTGTGTGTGTGTGTGTGTGTTGTATGTATCCTTGTTTTTTTTTTGGTGTGAATTGTGTAAGTTGATTTCCTAAATTGATCCATTTTTGCTTAATATTCGTAAAATATATATATAAAGTGATAAGTAAGAACGCAGTAGAGTTTTTAAGTATAGCAGAAGTACGACGAAACAGAGACTCGACGATACAACATAGATATAAGTATACTAATATATACTGTATAATATAGTATATATATAGCTATATATATGATACATATACATATTATTACATATATATATACATATATATATAGTATTATATACTGATATTTATATATATAATATGATAGCTAGTATATATATATAATATATATATATATCATATATAATTATATGTTTGTATGTATAAATTTAAATTTATTCTATTGTTATATAGGTGTGTGTTTGTGCAGTTACAATATAAGATTATATAATATTTTGAGGCAGTATCTCCCCTCATTTCTATATTTGTCGATATTATACTCCTTTGTTTCATACCCTCATATATATATTTCTCTCCATCATTCAAAATCATTTTCAAGCCATTTTGAAAAACTCGACATTTATCAGATTTCTCCCTCTCCCCCCACAAAAAAAACCCTGTGTTTTTCCCTCAGCCAACCCTCACGCTCAATTGAGTTTCTATTCTCCCTTTCTATTTTCTGTTTCGTCAGATTTCCTTATCCGTTTCTATAAAGAGACAGAATTAATAGTTTTTGCGGACTTGAATCAAGATTCCATTTTACAGTTTCCAAGTCGACGGTCGCGTGAACCTGCCTCGGGATTTTCGGATGATGTGTAGCGTGATGTGAACAAAATTCTGATTCCTTTTTTTAAAAGGGTTGGACGAGAGGATTTTTTGATGTGCAGTGATGTGATGTGATGTGGAAACATTTTTTTTTTTATTAAAGTTTGTCATTTTCTTGTTGGATGAGAGAAAGTCCGATGTTTCGTATATGATGTGTTATAGAGGGCGGATGTGGGTACAACATCAGAGATGTGCATGTTCAGAATGTGACTGTATGTGTAGTGATGTGACGAAGTGTGGGATAGCTACAGATGATGTGCGCCAGAGAGTACACATGGACACCACAGAGATGTGAAATATATACGTTCGTGATGTGAAACAACTCTGATGTGAATTAAAAAAAAAAACATCGACGTTAACGTATCTTTGGATGTGAAAGATGTGGAAGCATTCGAACCTCACTCCCAGAGATGTGGAAATATGTTTATATATAATATATATATATATATATATATATATATATGTATATATATATATATAATATTCATATATATATATATATATATACATATATAATATATATATTTATATATATATATAAATCATACATATATATATATATATATATATATATATATATATATTATATATATATATTATATATATATAGATATATATGTTCTTTATATATATATAGATATCTTTATATATATATGTCTTCTATCTTTCTTTTATCATATCATCTATATATATTTATATATATTAATCTGGATTCTAGCACAGTTCTCCTCTTTCACATCAAAACTGACACAACTTAACATATTCCACATCTCTGGAAGTGAGGTTCGAACTTTTCACATCTCTGTAGTGTCCATGTGTACTCTCTGGTGCACTCAATTCGTAGCTATCCCACACTTCGTCACATCACTACACATACAGTCACATTCTGAACATGTACATCTCTGATGTTGCTACACATCCGCCCTCTATAACACACATATACGAAACATCGGACATTCTCTCATCCAACAAGAAAATGACAAACTTTAATAAAAAAAAATGTTTCCACATCAATTCACATCACTGCACATCAAAAAAAAAATCCTCTCGTCCGACCCTTTTAAAAAAGGAATCAGAATTTTCACATCACGCTACACATCATCCTAAAATCCCGAGGCAGGTTCACGCGACCGTCGACTTGGAAACTGTAAAATGGAATCTTGATTCAAGTCCGCAAAAACTATTAATTCTGTCTCTTTATAGAAACGGATGAGGGAATCGGACGAAACATAGAAAATAGAAATGGAGAATAGAAACTCAATTGAGCGTGAGGGTTGGCTGAGGGAAAAACACAGGGTTTTTTTTGATGGGGGGAGAGGGAGCAGGGATAGAATCTGATAAATGTCGAGTTTTTCAAAACGACTTGAAAATGATTTTGAATGATGGAAGAGAAAAATATATAGAGGTAGAAATAAAGGAGTAATATGGAGGAATATAAAAATGAGGGGAAATATTACCTCAAAATATAGATAATATTCATTGTAACTGCACGTACACATATTTAAATATATATATATATATATATATATATATATATAGATATATATATATATAAATATATATATATATATATATATATATATATATATATACTATATACATATATATATATATATATATATATATATATATACATATATATATAAATATATATATATATATCTATTTATATATATATATATATCTATATATATATATATATCTTATATATATATATACACACATATGTATATAATATTATATTACATATTCTGTATTATATATATATATTATTTATATACGTATATATACATATGTGTAATATTAATCACTATGGTTATATATATAACATATGTGATTAAATTTATATACACATATGGATGTTATATATTTATATTGTTATATTATATAATATATAATATATTATATATATATACACCATATTGTTGTACTAATATATATATATTATATTATATATATATATATATACATATGTGTATATATATATATGATGTATATATATATATATATATATATATATATATATATTATATATATATATAGTACTATATATATATATATATATATATATATATATATATATATATATATGTATATATATATATACGTGTACGTGGCAGTACCAATATAATATTATAGAATTACTTCTTAGTACATATATATCGAAGATATATAATATATATATATATATATATATATATATATATATATATATATATATTTATATATATATAGTACTGGTAAACTTCTTAGGTCGAAGATTAGAATTCAGTGTATTCCACATGGACAATGAAAAAGGGTCTCAGAAAATGCCCAACAGTTTCGTCCTCCAATGGACCTCTTCTTGGAGCGTTTATTAAGGAAAGAGATAAAGTTTACAGTGCATGTAGCCAAGAAAGGCCTAAAATTTTTAAACACAGTTACCAAATCTAGCAGCTTTGAGCTACAAACTATTCAGCAGTAAAATAACAATAAAACAAGAATAGCAGTTAAACAAATGAAAAATACCAAAATATCTAACGAGGCAATACGTCCATTTGAAACAACATAACATACAGTGCATATATTAACAAGCGTAGACTATATGATAGTTAATGGATAACATTATCCAATTTGTACTGACGTTTCATGTCATGTAAGATAAAAGGATCTAATTTATACAGACCAGGCAATAAGTTAAAATTTTTTCCTTTGCTCTGAACAATGCAAGCTGTCTCTATCAAATTTCTTTCAATAAAACCTGTGCTCTTAAACAACAAAAATTTGGAATGCAGATGGGTAATTGCTTGTCCCCAGTATTATCAAATATTTACATGGAATTTTATGAGTGTAGAATAGCTAATTCACTTATGGCAGATATTGTTTTCTGGGTTAGATATGATGACGATGTATTTGCGTTACTGAAAACTTCTATTGACATTCAGAAGATTTTAAGAGACCTCAATAATTTATTTCCCCCCTCCTCCATAAACTTTGTACGGTTGTTGACGAAGAAGACAATGTGTTAATCCTCATTTTTGGATGTGACAGTTGTGAGGTCAGTTGTAAGTTCTAACTACAAGTTTAAAATACACAGAAAACCTACTAATAACAATCTTATTATTAGCAATTACGCCTCACACAAAGTAGAAGTAAAACTGTCAGCATTAAGATCAATGTTTCTTAGAGCTCTTAATATCTGCAGTCCGGAATTTATCAATGAGGAACTAGAATTTATATATCAAGTTGGTATTGAAAATAATTTTAAATTGGAAGATATTGATTACAGTCTAAAGTTAGCACGAAAAACATTCCTATTCATATTGAGGAGAAAAAACAGAAAAACTGGATTTTATATGGTTTTTTTTTTCCATACCACCCCGCATTAGAATCTATAGTCTACCCCCTAAGGTTACTTGGTTTTAGTACAACATTTTCATATCCTAGCACCATTGGAAAAACTTTAATTCATAATAGTTCGGAAAAAACAATGAAGGAGTCATATCTAAGATCCCATGCAAGTGCAGTAGTTTATATAGGACATCTGGGAAAAGACACTCTAAAAACACATTTTGAATCATAAATATAATATACGAACAAATAATATGAGCAATGCTTTATGTGTTCATAGTAGTATGTGTAATGTACCGATTGACTGGCTCGGGTCAAAGATTTTGTTTAAGAGAGAAATTTGATAGAGACAGCTTGCATTGTTCACAGCAAAGGAAAAAATTTTAACTTATCGCCTGGTTTGTATAAATTAGATCCTTTTATCTTACATGTCATGAAACGTCAGTACAAATTGGATAATGTTATCCATTAACTATCATATAGTCTACGCTTGTTAATATATGTACTGTATGTTATGCTGTTTCTAATGGACGTATTACCTCGTTAGATATTTTGGTATTTTTCATTTGTTTAACTGCTATTCTTGTTTTATTGTTATTTTACTGCTGAATAGTTTGTAGCTCAAACTGCTAGTTTTTGGTAACTGTATGTTTAAATATTTTAGGCCTTTCTTGGCTACATGCACTGTAAACTTTATCTCTTTCCTTAATAAACGCTCCAAGAAGAGGTCCATTGGAGGACGAAACTTTTAGGCATTTCCTGAGACATACCTGTTTCATTTTCCTATGTGGAATACAACTGGATATATATATATATATAATATATATATTATATATATATATATATATATATATATATATATATTATATATATATATATATTAATACTTATATATATATATATATATTTATATTATTAATATATATATAATATATAATATATAATATTAATATATACATACATACATACATACATATAGCCTGCTTTTCTTAAGGATTTATTGTCCATCAACCGAATTTGTGGCATATCATTTTCAAATCATTTTCATGACAAAATTATTTGGTTATCCAGAATTGAATGCAATTAGAATTGTGTGTGAGTGTATGTGTATCTATATTTGTGTTTAAATTTACGAATATCATTTATGTATGCAATATATATATATATATATATATATATATATATATATATATATATATTAATTAGTATATAAATGTGTGTGTGTGTGAATTTGTTTGTAGCTTACAAACATGAATATATCTGAAATTTTCGCTAAAATTATATATATATAATACCTCAAATTCAAACTGTAACAGCTCTACCAGCAGAAGAAGTCCTCTTAATAGCCTTTCAGTCCACCCCATACAAAAACCCTAAATCTATTTGGACCAGTCTAGAAGGCTGGGAAATGAGGGATTGTCTCTGAGGAAATAGGAACAAAAATTAGATTAAATTTTGGGCCCCGAGAATTCCACCTCCCAATCTACCCATATTTCACAGATTCTTATTAATCAATGGTTTTTTTTTTTCCTCTACTAGTTTTTTTTACGCGGGAAATAACTCTACGGTCTTTGGAACCCATATTTCACTGTCTGGCTTAATCGTTTATTTTTTTTCTCCGCGTCGGATCTACTGATACCTGGGATTACACTTTTTCTGACTTGTTATTTTATGCGTTTTATTATTGATGTTGTATCTATAGGTGTCTATAGATATATTTATAGACATTTTATATATATAGAAAGGCTATATTCTGTGTTTACATATCTGGTGAAGGCAACATACAAACGAGCGGAATATTAGGGTAAAAATAGTTCATCACATAATTGATCTTATAGATGAATGCTATATCTATATATTTTATAGGTATATCTAATAGATATTATAGATGTTATATGTATATAGAGACCAACTTCAGCTTACGTACCAGGGAAATACGACTTCAAATTGGAGACTGTTTTTGACGCGTAGAAATTATAATAACAAAAACAGTCCGTCAGTTTTTTCATACATTTCATTACAGTTGTCGTATTTATAGGATCTTCCAGATACATTTATAGATATTATAGATATTATATATCCACAGTACATAGAGGCTGTATTGCGTTTGCATATTCGTCAATAAAGACGCAAAATACAGGGAAAGTGACGTAACAAATTTATTGTTACTCTCACGACGAACCTAATATGAGCAATCACGTTACTCGACTACGAAAATGAGGGAATAAAACGGGGAAATAACGGGGCAGGGAAATAACGGGGCAAGGAAATAACGCTCGTTGTTTCCCAAACAAGAAAAAGATCGCCTAAGGGGTTTCGGGGGAGGGGGGGGGAAATGAATTATTGAACGAGCTTCGATTTTGGCCATGTTTATCGCTCAGGCTGCTGCCACCGCTTCCGTAGGCGATAATTTCCCCCCCTCCCCTCCCACCCATCCCTGTGGTAGGAGGGGGACCAAGGGGGTTAGGGGGGATTTTCCCCCCCATTTATGAAATTATCGTTTATTTTTAAGGGAGGCGATATTCCTGATTCGTTATATTGTCCAGAATATTTTTGGTAAAATATCTTGGAATCATTAGAGATTCTTTCATGTTAATATCAAAAGTCCCCCCCTCCCCCTTGAGGAGGAGGGGTCAAGGGGGTTAGGGGGTGTATGGGAAGGGGTGGGGGTTTCCCCCTATTTATGAATTTATCATTTATTTTTAATATTTTTTATAGATAATTGATTGTGCATAGCTTTTGTCTCATAGACCTGACGGTAAATGTCGCAAGATGATATCATTAAATTATCCTATCTGGCTCCTGATTGGCTACAGCGTCCAATCCACCGATATCGACTGGGAATATTTACCGTCACCTCTATAAAAAAAAAAAAAGCTTTATATTTGCAATTAAAAAATGACTGAAAGTGAATAAATATAAATGAAGAAGTAAAATATCATAATATAAACCATTAAATCTACCGAAATTAGTGTCGGTGGTGGTCAGTCCTATATCGTTGCCAGATGCACGATTATGGCTACCTTTAACCTTCAACAAAATAAAAACTATCGGGACTAGAGGGCTACAATTTGGTATGTTTGATGATTGGAGGGTGGATGATCGACGTACCAATTTGCAGCCCTCTAGCCTCAGTAGTTTGTAAGATCTGAGGGTGGACAGACAAACGGAAAACTAAAACGTAGTTTATAAATACTTGAGAACCAACGAACGACTGAGAACGAGACTAAAAAAAGCGAAAATATATTATTGGATGATAAACATCTTCTCTAATAAATATCTGGAGTTATTAATTGCCAGCCAGACCAAAAAAAAATAAATGAATAAAAAAATCCCATTTACGGAGGGGGGTTGCGGGGGGGGGGGGGGGGGGAATATCGACCGCTGGATACTGGAAAGCATTTCCAGAGGCTTCTGGTTTGACTGGAAGTGTGCGGATAAGCGGACGAGAAAATCCGCTAATT
>NC_087222.1:29375511-29377848 GCF_015104395.2 Macrobrachium nipponense
CACTTTTACATTATAAGTACCAAATTTATTCAATCTACGTAATGTAGAATACAGTCAAAATTTATGTGTAGATATAATGTGTATTCTGAATAAGCGTTATATCTATGAAATGCATAGATCAAAAGTTATTGCCAAAAAACCGTGTTACAGAAGCCCTGAATCTCATAGTAGCATTAAACACACATGAAACACAAACACATCACCACACACATACACGTACTATATACAGTCACATCCCCACATACAAGCACATGAATAAGACACACAATAAAAAATGTAACACAAATAACCAAACAGAAGTAAAACGCACATACTACAAGCACAAACACATCCCCACACACAAAGACGCACCAAAAACCAAACACACTCACATACTACGTACACAGAACCAACCTCACAATCATACACACACGAAAGCACACTCAAAAATATAACACACACACACACACACACACACAAACTCCGTAACAGCATTTGCAAGCAGACAAACAAGCATTCCTTCTCTCTCTCTCTCTCTCTCTCGGGGAGATCATTTTCAGACCAGTTTCCCAAAGTTTACGGCACGCGGTGTGTCAGGTCTGGGCAGTTCTGTAAGTTGTCGACTCAGCAGAAAAAAAAAAACGAAAATAAAAGATACAGGAAGGAGGAGAAATACTGGGCTCATTGTACAACAGATTCTCTTTACTCATTGTAAAGTTCATTGCAGTTCATTGTAGTTTTTTCTAGTTATTGGAAGTTTGATATGATCATGTATTCTTTTCGGTTTGATTTTCACTGTAGTGTTTTGGTTTCATTATAGTTGATAAAACTTTTTTTTTTCTATTTATTCATGCATTGTAGTAATGTTCATTTAAGATCATTTTTAGTTTGATTTTGAAGATCACTAATATTTTATCTCATTTTGTGTAATGTTTATACTCATTTTTTTCTCCTTGTGGATTTCATGATTGATTGTAACAGTCTCTCTCTCTCTCTCTCTCTCTCTCTCTCTCTCTCTCTCTCTCTCTCTCTCTCTCTCATCAGATATGACATTCTTCCAGTCTTCACATCCAATCTCGCCCTTTCCTCTTCTGGTCCCTTCTTCCATTGGGAACAAACGGAAACAAATTGTGAAGAAATGTCTTTGGTTTCTCTTCGACAAATGAGACTGAGGATGAGTCCCCAAGAGAGACTTCCTGTGTCTCGCATATCTAAGTGAGATCTCTCTCTCTCTCTCTCTCTCTCTCTCTCTCTCTCTCTCTCTCTCTCTCTCTAGCTTTCTGGAGAGATTGTGCTTTTTTTACTGAACTGATGGATCAGCTGTGAAGACATGGAGGGTTGATTCAGAGAGAGAGAGAGAGAGAGAGAGAGAGAGAGATAATATTAAGGAAAAAACGACCTTCAACTCATCACTAATTTCCGTACAGTCAACCAATAAAGTAAAGCACACAAAAACGCGACCAACTCTTCCACAGGGGTCGCGTTTTTCCACAGGACTCAATTCTCCCTCATGATGTAAGTCGGGCCGAGAGAAACAGCCTCATCCAAGGATGACATCCTTCTTTCAATACATCCTTCGGTATTATCCCACCTTTATAGCCTCTTTTATATCCTCCTGCCCTTCCGTGACGTCATCCCTGAGATGAAAGAGGTCTCCTGTGATAAACGGCTTTGCGTTAGTAATATCAAAAGGCCTTTGGCTTTTGAGGTAAGCCTTTTTTTCGGCCTTTTTTTATGCCTTTTCTTGTATTCAGGATGCTGGGAGGCAGACAGATATGACTATTGGAATTTATACACACTCGTGCAGGGATAATCCTCTATTTATGTGGGTCAGTTCCTGCATACACAACTATAGTGTTTTCTTGATTACACATTTATACACACATGTATATACAAATATATAATACACAATTATGTATACTCACATACACAAACACAATCAATCCCAGAAGCAAAAATGCAGAGAATGCAATCTGATGTAGACTTTCTTGTGAAGTGCTGTCAGCGTCGAGAAAGTCGTGGGGCTAGCAACTTCATCCTAAGACACTGCCTTAGAATTTGTTTTGGAAAATTATTTGTATTTATTTATATGGCAGCCAAAGGCAGTGTTTTTATTGGAAGTGATTTACTGGTACTGTCATGTAACAACATTTATGTGGTCAGAGAGAGAGAGAGAGAGAGAGAGAGAGAGAGAGAGAGAGAGAGAGAGACTCACCCTATTCCCTGAAGCCTTTTTCACCCACACAAGTGAGTGGGAGTGAGTGACATCACCCGGGAGAGAGAAAGTAAACAAACCGCAGACGACAATGATTATCCACAGGACGTCGACTGAACCACAACACAAAAAACGCCCCTTTT
>NC_087222.1:29378348-29400848 GCF_015104395.2 Macrobrachium nipponense
GAAGCCAAAAAATTGTCATGGGACTTTTCAGAGGCAGAAATTTATTAACCCAAACTCCAAGGAGGCTAGGCCATAGGTCATCTGGTCAAACCTATAAGGTCACTGACTTTTGAGGAGAAAGGAGACAAAGAAATGGTTTCAGGAGTCCTTGAATACCATGGGTCAAAGGTCATTTGGTCAAGGTTAGGAGGTCAGTGAATTCTTGCTCAGGAGAGAAGGGGCCGTGTACATTTTTCAGAGCAGGTCAGAGGTCACATGACCAATGAACCAAATGAATATTGTTCACTTTTGTTGATTTTTTCCAGACACGGAAAAATATTTCAGTAATTCTGAAGATTTTGGAAAACAAATATATTTATCGCTTACTCGGGGAGTTAGCCTACAAACTACTTTGTTGTTGTTGATGTTGTTTTTGTTGTTGTTGTTGTTCTTGCTGTTGTTCTTGCTGTTGTTGTTGTTTGATGAATAGGAAAGATCTATGGAGGAGCCTAAAAAGGTCTGAAAAAGTTGTTTCGCGTCGAGTTAAAGATATAGGAATTTTACGATGCCATATTTACGATTTATTTATTAGAATAAAAATGTAAAAAAATAAATCAAATGCATATTGAACAGTACAGAGCAAGTATTTCTAATAAAATACAGCGTATTTATTTTAATTTTCGTCCGTGAAAAAGCGCGCTGTTGGACCGTAAGTTGTGGCACGCGCCACGAAGAAGCTGGAGCTCGAATCACGAAAAAACAAATATATTATTTTTAGTTTCAATTCAACTTTTGTGACTGACCTCTTTGAAGAACTTGGAAAACCAAATACAAACGGTTACTTAAAACTTGAAGGTCGCTTCCTGGGGCCAAGTTTATCACAATTTTGACCACCGGAGCGTGTGTCGATTTCCCAGGTGTGCCTTCTGCTAATGAGTTTACCTTTCCAGGTGCAAATATTAAACGACTTCCGCCCCTTTGAAGCCATGAGTGGAGGCTTCGTATTTTTTGGGTCAAGAGGAATTCCGACTCGGGGGGGTTTTTTTTTTTTTTTTTTTTTTTTTTTTTTTTGGAAGGTTTTTTGAGAACTGAAATTTAATATTGAATTTGAGGTAAACAGGTTAAATGATTCTCCAATTTTACACTCGACCTATTTGCGAGTAGGAAGATTTAATATTCGAATTTGGGATAAACAGGTGAAATAATTCTCCAAGTTTACACTCGACCTATTTGCAAGTAGAAGGATTCTTATAAACTCCAATAGATATTTAAAATCTTTAGGAAAAAGAATTACAGGGAAATGAATTGATACTAAATTTGAGTGAAACAGGTGAAGTATTTCCACATTTTAATACTCGACCTATTTCCAAGGATGAAGGATTCCAGCATCTACTGATCTTTCCTATCTGTCTGCTATCCACATCAGTTGACTAGCCACCAGGATTGCGATTCAGTAGGATATAGTCGGTTTCCCGCACATGGGTTTCATCCAGAATTCATCGATTTAAGCCTGGGTTTATCAGCGGGAAAATAGATGTAAATAGATTATCTATTACGAGTATCATTCAAATTCACTTTCCACTGCAAGCCTTGGATTCCAAATGGGGAACAGACGAAGAAGCTGTTTCCTCTCTGGTGTTGGGAATCGAACCCATCCAAGGTAAAAAAAAAAAAAAAAAAAAAAAAAAAAAAAAAAAGTCATATCAACTGTCCAAATTACAGGTAAGACTCAACAGGTTGAGTCCACCTGCCACCGTGATGAGTCACATTACGATAAATAACGGCTAATAACAGGGCATAACAGGGGCATATCTAATAACGCTACTCGGAGCGAAACCCAAGAATTCCAGGGTACCGTCTTGAACTGGAAAAATAACGGCGCTGGGCCCCGAATTACATCGGAATTACAGCGTAATAACTGCGGTTTGAGTCCAAGTGAAGTTCTATCCCCCTCTTAAGACCACGAAGTAATTCCAGGCCGAATGTTACGTACGGAATTTTATTCTCTATTGACACGGAATTTCGGGAACGGGGAACGGGAATGTGATGGTGTGTGTGTGTGTGTGTGTGTGTGTGTGTGAGGTGGGGCGTAATTGGAATCCGTAATGCAGCTGTATAATACAGCAGGTCTTGCCTTGTTATTAATGTCTTGGTTGCTATGATTGCGTCCTTTTTGTTTCTTGAATATTCATTTTTATTTTTTTTTGGGGGGAAGGTAAGAGTTTCGAGTATAATGGTGCATAATGTAATGCAGTTCCATAATGTTATTGGGTAATGTAATTACAGTTAGCGTGGCAGAATCTCTCTCCTCTCTCTCTCTCTCTCTCTCTCTCTCTCTCTCTCTGATACACAAAATTGACACTTTCATGGAATTAATACGTTTGCTCTAACTTCGAACATTTAAAAAAACTCTCTCTCTCTCTCTCTCTCTCTCTCTCTCTCTCTCTCTCTCTCTCTCTCACACACACACAACACATACATACATACATACACACACAAACACACCCGCAGAATTACTAATTTCAGGAAGGCATGTTTTGTTTATTTAAATTAAAGAGAAAATTCATCTAAAACTTTCTCACACACACACACACGCACACACACACACACACACACATACACGCACGCACACACACACACAATTAACACTTTCAGCAAATTAATAAGTTTGCCTTTACTTCAAAGCAGAGAAAAATTTCAGACAAGGAAAGAAACGAAAAAAAAAAAAACTACGTCATTAGCTCTGAAACAGAACGAGGCAAACTTGGCCAAACTTGGCCAGACTTGACGCGAATTAAACTTGATGAAACTTTATGTCAGGCGTTTTATTATCCCCTTTTCCCTTTGTGTGTCTTCTACTACAACCCCCCCCCCCCCCCTCCCCCTTCCCACATGGCATACTACATCCTCATCTCCAGCGGTACTGGCCATGTCCTCCGGTGTTATATATGTTTAATATAAGACACCGTGTTTGCGCTTAACTCGGGGAGTAAGCCTACAAACGAGTTTGTTGTTGTTGTTGTTGTTGTTGGGGGAAGAGTGTGTAGGAAAGGTCTATGGAAGCGCTTAAAAAAGGTCTGAAGAAGGTGTTTGGCGTCGAGATAAAAATACAGGAATTTTAGGATGGGGTTTTCACGATTTATTTATGAGAATGAAAATTTAAATAATAAATAATTATTTATAGTAAAATATAGTGTATTTATTTTAATTTTCGTTGGTGAAACAACGCGTAATCTGACCATAGATTTTAGCACGTTTTAATTCGTATTCAAAGTTACGAATGTAACGTTTACAACTTACGCCTTGGGGGGACGATCTTGCTTTCCGAGCAAGCTGGAGGTCGGATCACGCCTTGCTAAGAGGGAAATAGGAAAAGATGACCTAAATGGGATTTTAAAAAAAATTATCCATTTTTAAGAATAAAATTAATAAAAAAAAAGTCCCCAAGTGGAATAATGTTTGTCGACTTATTTTTTCTATTTTATAAGGCGATATGTTTGTCAGCCTTATTGTGCTTCGTTACCGGTTGCATATTAGAGTTGAGCACTGTGTATTGCTTGATTGTTGAGAGAGAGAGAGAGAGAGAGAGAGAGAGAGAGAGAGAGAGAGACAATCAATCTTTCTCAACAACGCAACCCAACAGATCCACTGCAATGAAACTACAATGGCAGAAAAAGATATTAGACAAGAAAAAAAATCTCTACCAAATCGTGTTTGTATGCAACAGGAAATACCAATTGCTGGGTATTACCCTGCCCAAGTTAATACCCCCGGCGGACTCCCCCCCCCCCCCCCCCCCCCCAGCTGGAATTTTATTTGGTGGACATTAATCTAAGGCTTCCCCCACGGGACCTGTGACCTTCGGGGGGCCAGTTCGCTGGTTTCAATTTTGGCCGTTCTCGAAAACTGGGAAATTCTTGCCATTTTTGCGCATTTTTTTTTTTTTTGGCGAGAGTGGAATTGGGTCTCTCTCTCTCTTCTCTCTCTCTCTCTCTCTCTCTCTCTCTCTCTCTCTCTCTCTCTCTGAGTGTTTCCTTGGTCAAAAATTATTCAGGATATTTCGATAGTTTCAGGGAAACATTGCGTTCGATCTCTCTCTCTCTCTCTCTCTCTCTCTCTCTCTCTACAGGTCTCTATGACTGTGGGTATACTCTCTCGTATGCCAGGGTCGTATATGCGTATTCTCTGGCGTATGCCTGGTATATGTGAATATCGGTGTTTTCAGATTTACCTGATACTGATTTTCCCGTATACAGTCATTTCCTGTATATCTGTATGGAGTGTATACAAGGGTGTAGCTATCTGTCTACTCTCTGTGTGTATGCCTGTATGGGTGTAATTCACTCTAAATCTATGTATGGTCGTAATTATTTTCAGAAATCAATAAAATGTTAAATGGTAAAGACAGGTAATGACTTAGTATACAGCGGTATAATTGTGTATGGAGTGTGTGCAATTATACAAGGGTGTAGCTCTCTCTCTCTGTCTGTGTATACAAATGTGGTGTATTTCCCCCTCGAAATTACAGACTTTTCATTGTTAATATTGTATTCTGCTTAGCATACAACAGTATATTTCGTGGATTGCATAACAAGGGTGTGCCTCTGTATAACCTCTGTTTGTACCTATGTAGGTGTATTTCCCCTCGAAATTCCAGAACATTTTCATTGTTAATAACTACTACTGCCTTAGCATACGACCAGTATATTTCTGTGTGGATTGCATACAAGGGTGTAGCTCTCTGTATACCCTCTGTGTGTATGTATACCTGCGTATGGATAAAGAGGATGAAGACTGTGGCAGGATAATTCCTCGGGATTATGGAGAGAGAGAGAGAGAGAGAGAGAGAGAGAGAGAGAGAGAGAGAGAGAGAGAGACCTAACCTATACATGACCTGACATAATGGCGTCTGTTCCCCACGAATTAATTCTGAATAGATTTTTCATCCTTCTGAGTAGATTTGGAGGCCGGGGGGGGGGGGGGGGGGGGGGGGGGGGGGGGGGGGGGGTGGGGGGGGGGGGGGGGGGGGGGGGGGGGGGGGGGGGGCGGGACCTCCTCCTGTTCCCACTCAGGTATAGTATACTACTCTCAGCCTCGAGTGTCTCCTTGAGTTGTAACTCGAAATATTTTTTTTTTTAAAGAGGGTCAAGGTTTGTTTGTAGTTTATAGAGAGAGAGAGAGAGAGAGAGAGAGAGAGAGAGAGAGAGAGAGAGATTTATGACATGCCGGTTTAAAACTCGAGAAACAGCTAACAAGTGAGAGAGAGAGAGAAAGAGAGAAAAAGAGAGATTTATAACATACAGGTGTAAAATTCGAGAGAGACAGAGATAGAGACAGAGGCAGAGAGATTTATCACATATTTGTGTCAAATTCGAAGAGGTGAGAGAAAGAGAGAGAGGAGAGAGAGAAGAGAGAAGAGAGAGGAGAGAGAAGAAAAGAGAGAGAGAGAGATGCTAATTCGTCATGTGTCGTAAATCGCGAATAGAAACGATGCTAAATCGGTCAGAAATCGGTAATAAAACTGCTGGTAATTTTTTTTATGTCAGAAATCACGAATAAAAAGCGCTGCTAACATATTAGATGTCAAAAGTCGCTAATATAAAGCTCTGCTAAGTCATCAGGTGTCATAATTTGCGGATTAAAAACGCCACTAATTTACCCCTAGTCATGACTCGCAAATAAAAATATCCGTGAATTTATCACGTGTCAGAATTCGCGAATAAAAAGCACTGCCAGTTATTTACAACGCATGAAAAACTATTCCAATAAAAACAACTATAAATTTATCACGCTAAAAAAAAAAAACTTACAAAATCCACTGAGAATTTGCAAAAAAAAAAAAAAGATGCCAAATTTATCACTTACGAGACCTCGTGAACATAAAAAACCGCCAAAGTTGGAATTTATCAAACGGGGTGAGAAAATTCCCTGAAAAGGGGGTTTTGTTTGAGGGGTGAGGGGGCCGGTGGGCCAAGAGAGAGTGGGCATTCATCATTTGAGAATGACTCCCGGAAATTTATATTATTTTTCTGCGAATTCCAGGATTCCAGAGACACTCCCCCCCCCCCCCCTGGAATGGGGCTAGCTGGAACTCCATACTTGACTTTTAAATGGAAGTTTTGATTTGTGTTTGTTACGTAATTTAAAATAACTCTGGTTTTTATTTTTCGTATTTTAAAAATGGAATTTTTGTGATTTATTATTAATATTTCAAATGTAATTTCAGTTTGTATTGAAAGTAACAAAATAATCTACGAGTTTGCGATTTTAAAGTAATTTTTTAGAAAATTCTTTTGAATTGATATTTTTTAAAAAAAATAATTACATTTTTTAAAGTCCTATTTTATTTCATTACAGAATTTAGGATTACTTTTGACTTTTGATATATATTATATTTGTATAGATTTCCTATTTGAGTTTTCTTATTTAAAAATTTATCGAATGAAAATTTGCAACTATATATATATATATATATATATATATATATATATATATATATATATAATATATTATATATATATATATATAATTGCAAATTTTCTTTCGATATTTTAAATAGTAAACTAAAACATGTGAAATCTATACAACCTATATATATTATATATATATATATATATGTATATATATTGTATATATATATATATATATATATATATATATATATATATATATAGTATATAAAGCATATTTATTTGTATGAATTTGTGAAATTTGAAATAAAAAAACTAAAAATAGAAAGTTTATAAAAATTCCAAGTTGTGCAGATTCTATTAACAATAAAAATCGTAAACTAAACTGAATATACACACAAAATGGATTATGTATATCTTCAAAAATGGTCCTGAATTTGAGCACATTTTTATATATATATATACTATATATATATATATATATATATATATATATATATATATATATATAGATAGATATATATATATATATATAATCTTCTCGGAAGTCGACAGGATTTTTCTAACACTTCAATTAGAAAACTCGTGTTTTTTTTTCACTCATTTATTTAAATTGAATCATATCCTGGAAAACTCACTTCCTTGATACGTTGCAAGACCTTTTAACATGAGGATTCATTTCTGGGTAATTTTATGAAGTGGTTCTTGTGGATTCTATTGAAAGAATCCCACAAACCTTGGGACACTCAGTGATTCTACAAACCTTCATGGAAGCTCTTACGTTTCCATAACACTAGAATCCTGGATTCTAACCATTGATTCCTAAGTGCTGAAGCACTAGCCTTACATGAGTCCAGAATCATTGCAATTTAATGTTTCCAGTCGATCCTCCAATTCCTGGAACAAAAGACACTTCCTGGAATAGTCGAACCTACCTATAGTCTACTGACGCTAGACCTACGAAAAGAATCTTCGTCCCAACCCTAGAATCCTTGCCGTAAAATGATTCTGTTGCGTCCCGACGCTTCCCTGCGAAGCGTAGGACCCTCCCCGGCAGTATAGCAGGATAGCTGGATAACAAATACATCCGCCAACCCATTTTTCCTGCCGTTTGAAACCTGTTCGCCTCACGAAGGCTTGACGGATGAGGCTGGAGGAATGCGTAATCTCGGCCCTGTCAGACTTCCCCTCTACCCCTGATCCGATAGGTACTAGGAAAGATAGGTTGAGGATGGGTTGAGGGAAGGTTGAGGGAGGGTTGGGGATGTTGAGGAAAGGTTGAGGGTTGAGCTAGGTACTCAAAGAAATCCTTTTAGGTCTAACGTGTGATGGGAGGTTAGAACTTGAATCATTTGAGATGAAACATTACGGTAAAGACTGATACAAGGTTGAGGGAGGGTTGAGGAAGGTTGAAGGAGGGTTGAGGATGTTGAGGAAAGGTTGAGGGTTGAGGTAGGTGCCCTTAATGACATCCTTTCAGGTCTAACGTGTGATGGAAGATTAGAACTTGAATCATTTGAGATGAAACATTACGGTAAAGACTGATACAAGGTTGAGGGAGGGTTGAGGAAGGTTAAAGGAGGGTTGAGGAAGGTTCAGGAAGGTTGAGAGGAAAGACCAGAGCCAAAGAAATACTATTTTAGACGCGACAACAAAACACAAGCCAACGTCCTCTCGAAGCGTAGGTTCAGAGCGAAACGGAAACTATTCAAGGAGGCTAAAACGGAAAAAAGACGTCTTAATCCCAAAACAGAAACGGGGGGAAAAACAATAGCCTTCTCTTTACGTCGAATTTCGACAAATCTTTCGGGGTCCTAATTCTCGCATTTTGGCCCAAACGAAGATGGATAGATATCGAATGATTTCGCGCCTCGAAAACTTGCCTGTGATCACAGAGAAAATGGACGGGCCCTGGTTGGCATTAACTCGGTTCGACCAAGGAATTGGCAAGTGGTTTGAGAATCATGAAAAGAAGAGGAGGAGGAGGAGGAGAGAACGAGAAGGAAGGATAACAAGAGAAAGAAGACGAGGAGTGGGAGGAGGAAGAAGGAAAGTGAATTGATAAGTAGAAAGTGAGAAATGAGAGATTATTTTAAGGGGACATAAACTTCGATTCGATGTGGAACTGGAAAATGGTTTGAGAATCGTGGCAAAAGGAAGAGAAGAAGAAGAGAATGGAGGTGAGAATCTTAGGAAGAAGGAGATGAAAGGATAGGAAGAGAAGGAGAAAGAGAAGTAAAATGACAAGTAGCGAATGAATAAAAAGAAAAGAAGTTTGTGAGAAGACAAAAAAATACGTGGACGAGTATCCATAAAAAATAAAGAATGGAAAAGCAGAAAAATGTAAACAAAAAGAAGAAACGGAATAGATAAAATGCGAGAAGAAAAAGGAGGGTTAATAAGTAGACAGAGGAGAATATTAAGAATCGAGAACGGAGACCACTCGATCAAAATGAACTTTTTGGTCCCCTAACGGAAAAGAAACGAACCAAAAATAGAAAACTGGAGAAAACAGAAAACAGGACAAAAAAGCAGACAGAAAACAGAGAAAATAAAGCAGAAACGAAACAGAGAAAAGACAGAGGCTAAAGTCCCCCACACCATCACCTGTGTACCTCTGGAACTGACTCTTGCTCATTTCCATTTGAAAGCGACTCTCGGCTCCGACGGTATAGCATACAAAGAAATAAGGAGCGTAGTTCCCCCTCGAACTGGGGATGGGACACTCGTTTTCTTTAATTAAAACTTTTTTTTTTTTCTCTCTCTCTGACCAATCCCCTTTTCACCTAATTTGATATTCATGGGTCCAAATGGACTCCGGATAGTTTCTTTAGGTTTTTTTTTGGGGGGGAGGGGGGCGATCTCTCTCTCTCTCTCTCTCTCTCTCTCTCTCTCTCTCTCTCTCTTGTAGTAGGTTTGAACATTTTAAAATGATAGAAAATCTATTTTTATTAAGTTTTTTTTTATATTAAAGTTCATATATTAAAGAAAAAATTATATTGGGCCATATTTCTACGAAAAGAAACAAAACATTTTTTATTTTTTTTTAGAAAAAAAAAAACAATTAGAATACTTGTGGATTCATTGTAACTTCATACAATGTACTTTGTGGATTCATTGCCAGTTCACACAAAGTATTGTGTGGATTCATTGTAATTTCACACAAAGACCTTGTGGGATTCACTGTAACGTCACACAAAGTACTTTGTGGGATTCAGTGTAACGTCACACAAAGTACTTTGTGGGATTCACTGTAACGTCACACAAAGTACTTTGTGGGATTCACTGTAACGTCACACAAAGTACTTCGTGGATTCATTGTAATTTCACACAAAGTCCTTGTGGGATTCACTGTAATGTCACACAAAGTACTTTGTGGATTCATTGCCAATTCACACAAAGTCCTTGTGGATTCATTGTAACGTCACACAAAGTACTTTGTGGATTCATCGTAACTTAACACAAAGTACTTCGTGGATTCATTGTCACTTCAAACAAAGTACTTTGTGGATTCATCGTAACTTCACACAAAGTATTGTGTGGATTCATTGTAACTTCACACAAAGTAAGAACATATATCAATTATATTCCTGGCATCAAATGTTGTCTCACAAAATGGTAATATGATTTTCTGAAAATGTTGAAGGGATATAATTGAAGTCAAAACTATTAATGCTTTTACAAATACCTTCCATGTTTTTTTTTCATTTTTTTTTACTGGCAGAATAAAGACTGGCAAACACAGCATAATTCTCTCAGAAATTTTTGAAACGAGAATTTTGTATTTTGCAATTTGATGTTTTATTAGATTTTTTTAAAAACTACAGAACGAAATTGGATTAAATTTTCTCTATTGAGAGCAACCCTTTATTTGTTTTTCCGACTGATAAATATGGTTTCGAGTGAGGTATGAATCATTTTATTATATTTTCCCTTTATTTGTTTTTCCGACTGATAAATATGGTTTCCAGTGAGGTATGAATCATTTTATTATATTTTTGGTGGTGTTCTTAAGTCACAATGGAATTGGATGGATTTTCCTCTGTTGAAAGCAACTCTTCATTTGTTTTCTGATTTATAAATGTGGTTTGAAATAAGATATCAATCATTTTGATACATTTTTTTTTCTTAACTCAGGGTAAAGAGGCCTTATAAACCTTTTAAGTAACTAAAATATCCAGCTTTCTCTAGGAAAACCCTATTTGACCCCTGACCTCAGAAATTGACCTTGCCCCTAAATGTGAAGTAATCTTTCATTCATGTTTTGTTTTCTTTAAGTCAATTTACTGAACTAATAGAAGTGTTTTTAAATAGCTAGATCCCTTTAGGATGGTCCTATATGACCTCTGACCTCAGAAGATGACCTTGGACTAAATCTTAAGTAATCTTTCATTCATATTTTTGCTCTTCAAGTCAATGTACAGAGCTATTAGAAGTTTTTTTTTTAATAGCTAGATCCCTTCAGGATAGTCCTAACTGACCCCTGACCTCAAAAGGTGACCTTGAACTAAATCTGGAATGGGTTTCATGATTGAAAAATGCAAATCTTTAACTCCAAAGATACAGGTCTTTAACCTCCAAGAACAGACAGACAAAACGATGGCCTTGCGGACACACATACAGATATACAGCCATTCAGACATACAGACATACAGATAGGGGTCCCCCAAAAAATATGACTTTTGCCACAAGAACAAAACTCAACAACAAAATCTCTTGGGTGTTTTTTTTTTTTTTCGTCGAATATTTCCACCCCAGTGACTCCTTAAAAATGGCCTCAGGGTACATTGGCTATCTTTGGGGTTTATCTTTCCCTCTCTCTCTCTCTCTCTCTCTCTCTCTCTCTCTCTCTCTCTCTCTCTCTCTCTCTCTGTTTATCTACGGGTTCCCCTTCCTGGCCAGAGGGCATTCCTCAAAACAGGAAGACAAGCCAGCTTTTACACTCGCTCATTTTTGGGAACCATTTTCTCTCTCTTCGCTTGCTCGGGGAGTAAGCCTTCAAACTGCTTTGATGTTGTTTGTTGTTATTCTTCTTCTTCTTCTTCTTCTTCTTGAGGGGTTAGGAAAGGTCTATGGAAAAGCCTAAAAAAAAGGTCTGAGAAAGATGTATTGCGTCGAGTTAAAGATGCAAGAATTTTAGTATTGGGTATTTACGATTTGTTTATGAGAATGAAAATGTCAAAAATGAATCGTGTGCATCTTAAACAGTACAGAACATTTATTTCTAATACAATATAACATATTTTAATTTTCGTTGGTGAAACGAGGCTCTATTTGACCGTAGATTTTAGCACATTTTAATTCACGTTAGAAGCTAAGAACATAATGTTTACAACTTACGCCTGAGGGGAAGATCTAGCACGCATCCCCTAGTAAGCTGGAGGTCGGCTCACTCCTTGTTCTGTGTTTTGTGTGTTTTTCAGTCCATTCCTTCTCTCTCTCTCTCTCTCTCTCTCTCTCTCTCTCTTCTTCTTACCTTTATTCTTTATTTCTCTCTTGACTTTATCTCATTATCTTCATCCTATTCTTCAGAATAGCTGAATAACACGAGCTCACTTCTGACAAATAAAAAAAACATGGATTCTTAAGAATTTAAGAATAGCCAGACAGACCCAACAGTATCTCAAGACAATTAAGAAGACACAGACATTCTTAAGAATAGGCAGGATCTCCCAGAATGTCTTCTGAAGACGAATTCCCACAAAATTCTTAAGAAGAGACAGGAAGAATAGCCTTGGATACTTACAAACGTCACTTAGGCAAAGAATAGCTAGATATTCTGACATTCTTCAGAATAGGCAAGACGTTCTAGGTACAAGAAACCAAGTTATAAAGGATACTTACAGACGTGATCATCAGACGAAGGTCTAGTAGATATTCTTCAGAACAGGAACAAAAACTGAAGGATATTCGTGAAACGAGAACTGGTGTATTCTTAGGAATAAGACAGGAATGCAGAAGCACGACTCGGCAGCAGAGGGTTGATTGGACGTTCTGGAGAACAAGTAAGGATGAGTGGTTATTCTCAAGAACAGGACGTTCACACCCAGATAGGGCCTTTTAGGAAGAACCTACATATTCTTCAGAATATGCAGGAACACCTATACCAACTATTCCTGATCCAGAAGATGCCTCGTCTGTATTTGCAGCCAGGCAGTTCTGGACTTGAATTCGCAAGCAAGCAATTTGCCAAACTCCTCCCACTCTCTCTCTCTCTCTCTCACTTCCCCTCACCCCCTCTTCCGTACTGCCTTCCTGTTGCACAGACTATTGCATTTAGGGAGGGGGGGGTGGCTGGGGATACTGTAGCAACAACAGCTGTAGGCCAGGGGCTGTAGCTATCTCCCTGTCACTCTGAATAGTTAGGGAAGTGTGGATATGTTATGTATGTGTGCATGTTCGGCCCGAGTAATGGAGATGAACTCGGCTTTGAATAGGGGGCTGGATTCAGTGGTGGTCTTTTGGTTTGGCTCTCATTGTTTGTTTAATACTTTTATCGTTTGTTTGTTTACGTTTTGGTGGAAATCCAATTGGTCTCTGTAGTTTGAACCCAAAGGTTTTCTTTATATTCTCCGTCATTAACCCCAAACCTCACATATATTTTCTTCTATTTTCGATTAACCACAATGACCTTCTCTCTCTCGCTCATCCTCTCTCTACTCCTCTCTCTCTATCTCTCTCTCTCTCATTGACACCAGAACTTCACAATATAATCTGTTCCGTAACTACGGGATGTTTTAGAATTTCTTATTTCGTTTAAGTTCTCCTTTTCGTTTAACCATCAAGAAAATTCTCTCTCTCTCCTCTCTCTTCTCTCTCTCTCTCTTTTTTCTCTCCATCCCTTTCTCGTTTAACCCCAGAAAACTCGTTTTTCTCTTCCCCCCGTTAAACCCCCAAAACACAATCCTTTTTCAGTTCTTCTCGAAGCGTGTAAGTTCAATTACGGAGACAAATTACCTTTCCTCCTTTCCTCTCCTCTCTCTCTCTCTCTCACTCTCTCTCTCTCTCTTCTTTCTCTCCTCCTCTCTCTCTCTCCTCTCTCTCGCACGCACGCAAACGCTTAGTTAGGCAAAGATTTTGTTTGTATTTCTCCCCTTCGGTTCTTTGTTTGTTTTTTTGGTAAAATTTCGAATTCTTCTCCTCTCTCTCTCTTTCATTCTCTCTCCTCGTCTCTCATCTCTCCTCGTCTCTCTCTGCACAAACACACAGGACACATACACACACAACCCACACACACAACACCACATACACCAATGCAAGAAACAAATCTGTGTAAACAAACATACATTTAAACCAACTGCTTTCGGGAAAAAAAAAACCTATTCCATCTCCCTCGTCCGAATCGGTGACAGCGGCTGTGACCTCGACCACTCAAACGGCGCCGATAAGGATTCGGCGGACGGGCTACCGCAAGTGACTATAATGTCTTCCGGTGGGGTGTACCCACCCCCCCCCCTTCCCCACCCCACCCAACCCCCAACGCCCCCCACAAATCAAAAGGGCGCAGAGCGTTAATTCATGGGAATTAAATTGAATGAGGGCCATTTATACGTTTTATATCCGCTGGGATTTCGGAGATATCGGCTGGAAGGATGGATGGGAGATGTTTGTCTAATTACGAATCGTCGATTCTAGTCGACGGTGGGGGCTGGAGGGGTGAATATATGCATTCAATTCATAGCTATATATATATATGGATTGATTTCACGTCTTAACATATTACAGGGCGGGGGCTTAATTTGCGGATTGGGGTTTGTGGACGCCAATTCATTTCCATCCTGTTGCCTTGACCTGTGAGTTAAGGTCCGATCTGACCATCAGTTCGAATTCCCTGGAATCGGTGTGCAGAGAAAGAGAGGGGGCGGGGCAGAGAGGATTCCATATCATGGTAACTGTGAGCTCCCCTGAATATTGAGAGAGAGGGAGAGGAGAAGAGAGAGGATAAGGAGAGAGGAGAGAGAGAGAGAGGTCCATATATTGGAAGTTGTGAGCTCCTTGAATTACGAATGAGAGAGAGAGAGACGAGCTAGAAGAGAAGAGCAGATAGAGAATGGAGAGAGAGGAGAGAAGAAGAGAGGTGTCCCATGTACATGGAACTGTGAGCTACCCTGAATATGAGAGGACAGAGAGAAGAGAGAGGGGGAGGGGGGGGGGCCTTCACAGATTCTTGACCAAATCATCTCAGACGACAGAACTGGGGAAAATGATTTCGACAGAATCAATGGATGATGAAGAAAGCGGAAGAGAAATGAGGTGATAAAAAGAAGAAGAAGGAGAAGAAGTGAGGTGGTAAATGCGAGGGAGAATCTATATGGCCGGGATTTTTCCAGACTTTTATTCCTCTCGATTTTTATTGTTGATCGTTATTGGCCTGAGTTAGTTCCTCCGCTAATCGTGAAGGTTGTGGGCATCGTCTGTTTGTGTTGTGATTGTTGGTTGTGTTTGTGCAGGGTCATGATGATAATAATTTAATAATAGTAATAATATTCTGGCGTCGCATCTTACTGAATTGAGGAGCCTAAACACAGATTAAAATGAAAGACTAAAAATAAACGAAAATGAATCAAACATTTATTAATCTCATTCTGTCCTACCTCCAATTCCCTGATCGTGGCAAGGCAACCTAACGTCTGAAAATAGGATGCACTGGTAAGAAGTTGGTTTCCAGAGTATGATGATATGACTGTCAGATTGGTTTCCAGTTTCTTTACTGGATCCTGTTCCCTTTCCAGAATTGGTTTCTGGAACCACTTTCCAAGTTCCGATTCCTTTTCCAGGAGTAGGTTTCTAGAACGTACATCTCTCTCCTTAACTTTCCCATGGAGGGTCGTTCCAGGGTTCCTTTGCATTTTCCAGAATAACGCTTCCAGGTGAGGCGTAAGGAAGCCTTTATCTATCACGCTACCCATTCCATGCTGCCTGTTTCCAGTTTTCTCCTCTCTTTCCAGAATAGATCCTCTGGAACCTTCGTCTCTTACCTTACCTATTTCATGCATCTTTCCGGCGTTCATGATAAAACCTATATCCTTTTCTAGGATGTCCCTTCCAGAGTAGCCCTCTGAAACCTCTAATTTTCATATGGACGACCCCCGTCCAGGCATGGACTTTCCAGCTTCTGCCTTTCCATGATATTCACCTGCTCTATTCACCTGTTCTCCTACTCCCTTTCCAGATAGGCCAGATGGGAGCTCCCAACTGTCATTTTAAATCTTCCATGTTCTCTCAGACCCCCTTCCATGCACAGAACTTCCAGCACCTTCCAGCCTCCTTAGGAAAGATCTTGGATTTCTCTTGCTCCTTTCTTTTCCAGGCCTCTTTCTCTTCATCTTCCTGGTCTTCCTCTTACAAGGATAAACCTCTCTCTCTCTCTCTCTCTCTCTCTCTCTCTCTCTCTCTCTCTCTCTCTCTCTCTCTCTCTCTCTCTCTCTCTCCTTCTTCTTCTTCCGGATAAAACGCTGGAAGGCATCTCCTGCTGGAATGTCTTCAAGAACAGCCACTGGAATCCGGTTAGCACCTCTCTTTGGTAATGAGCCCTTTCCCAGTCCTTCCTTTTAATATTCCCATTCCAAAACATATTGCCAGCTTTTATTAGGTGCTAAGTCCCCGCCCCGTTCCCTGACCCCACCCTCTTCCTAAGCCCCCCAACCCCACCCGGCTCTCTTTATCTCTCACTCTCAATTTGGCTTCTAAAGACGTGCGCGCCAAAAGTGAAATTCTTCGCGCGCGTTTTATGATATTTTTTTTCCTGTTTTTTTTTTCATTTGGAGGGAGGGATGTTCAGTCTTCCAGGATTGTTGTGGTGTTTTTTTTTTTTCCTCTTTGTTTTTTTAATGCCTATGTGTCTTGTGTGTTTTGTGTGTGTGTGTGTGTGTGTGTGTGTGTGTGTGTGTGCTCGCGTGTGTCTGTAATGTTCTTTGTAAGTCAAATTCACGTGATTACGTGATGTTGGTCTGTGAATTTGGTTTTATGTTGGAAATTTTGTTTCTAATTATGACATTTTCCTTTACATTTTTATAGACATTTCCTATATATATATATATATTAAAAAATAGCTCTATAATATATTATATATATATATATATATATATATATATATATATACATACACACATCTCGAACATCACCTATTCTCTCTCTCTCTCTCTCTCTCTCTCTCTCTCACTCTCTCTCTATATCTCACTCACACAACCTGCGATACTCAGTCTAATCTCGCGTTAATGAGAAATTCTCTCTCTCTCTCTCTCTCTCTCTCTCTCTCTCTCTCTCTCTCTTCTCAGACAGTAAAGCGTTAAATAGCGATCACAATGAAGATGGAATGATTGATGGGCTTCACGATTCAGCGAGAGAGAGAGAGAGAGAGAGAGAGAGAGAGAGAGAGAGAGAGAGAGAGAGAACTTACCTCGTGAGTATTATCTTTATGTTATGAAGCATTGTGGTAAGATGTTATATTATCATTTTTCAGCTAGTTTTTGTGTTGTGGGTTTGGGTTGGTGCTTGTCTTATTATTATTATTATTATTATTATTATTATTATTATATTATTATTATTAGTATTATTATTATCATATTACAGCCATCCAACGGACACTCCTAAAATTCCCTCTCCTCCCCCCTCCCCCCAAACTCCTTGGTAGTCACATAAGACCCTGGTCCATAAACCAACTTTTAGGACTCTCTTGAAGGTGTAATCTTCTCATATGCTTCGTTCCCTCACTCCGGAGTCATATACCAACTCCTCACCACTCCTCCTCACTCCTCACTACTCCTCCCCCCCCCCCCCCCCCCCCCCCCCCCCCCCCCCCCCCCCCCCCCCCCCCCCCCCCCCCCCCCCCCCCCCCCCCCACCCCCCCCCCCCCCCCCTCTGTTGGCAAATGACCGAGGAGAAGGATGGAGTGAGAATATTACCGGATTGGTCGTAAAAACCCGACGCTAAAGTAAGTTTCCGCCAAATGTTCCGGGTCGTTGGAGGGGGTGGTGGGAGGTGACTTCTGGAATGGATATATTGAGGGGAAGATGGTTCACATGCCATTATTACTCATAAAACAACGCCAAGATAAGTTTCCGCCAAATTGTATGGGAGGGAAATCGGAGAGCATCGCTAAATTAAGTTCTCTTAAAGAAATTATTCTGAATCTCGACTACTACAAGGGTTTCGATTTCGCGTTTTGGTTGTTTGGGTTATTCACAAGCTGCCAATATAACTTCCAGTCAAAATTGACGCACCTAGAGTGAGATTTGCGTATAGGATCATCTCCGTGCACCACAATAACTTAAAATTAAATTCCTGTCAAAGTTAGCATCTCTCTAGAATGAATTTTCGACTCAAAACAGTTCGTTAAACCATGAGTCATGCAAAATTAACTTCCGGTCAAAAGTACCCTGCCATCTAGGATGAATTTTCGACGTCAAAAAAAACAGCCCAGTAGATTACACAACGCAAAATTAACTCCCCGTCAAAAACTAACACACCGTGAAACTGCTCTGGAGACCATTACTCGCTCGTAGATCGCCAAATTGTTCAATAAAAAGGCGCTAAAATAAGTTCCAGCGTAAAAAATATAGGGCCTCTCTCCGCCTCGCTCATTACATGCTACGTTAAAGCCCTTTTTTTTTTATCTTTTTATAGAGTTGTTAAAAGCTGTGACTCGTCAAGTTATAAGAACCGTTGATCATATGTGGAAGACTTTCTCCGCTATCCTCTGGGCTCGACCAAACTTTGTTCTTCTTCTTCTTCTTCTTCTTCTTCTTCTTCTTGCAGCTGTTGTTCTTGTTTGGGGGGTAGGAAAGGTCTATGGGAAAATCCTAAAATAAGTCTGAAAGATACAGGAATTTTAGGATAGGCTCTTTATGATTTATTTATGACAATGAAAATGTTTAAAAAAAAAAAAAAGTAATGTGCTTGTTAGACAGTACAGAACAATTATTTCTCATAGAATATAGCGTATTTATTTTAATTTTCGTTGGTGAAACAAACTCGCTACGTGAACCGTTAGATTTTAGCACACGCCGCCCTCGAGTTTAAAGATGGAAGGTCGGTATCACGCGTTTGTTTAAATATATTTTATCACTCTTTTTACCATGTGTTTTGTATTGATATGTTGTTTAGGTATATGGGTCATTTTTCGTATATTTTTATTGTGGTTTTTCATGTTTTTTTTCAGGTGTTTTAATCAAGATTTTCAAATTTTTTGTGAATGTTTCTCAGTTTGATAACCTTAACCTGTTTGTTTTTTTTATTGTATTTTTTCATGTCCTTCAAGTGTTTTTATTATGTTTTTCAAATTTTGTGGATATATTTTTTTTTCAATTTTATAACTTTCATCAGGTTTTACTTTTTCATTAAGTATAAGTTTTTGCCAGCATTTTATATTTTAATTCATTTTTTTAAAATTTGTATTAGGTTACCCAAGCTTTATACAACATTTCAAATTATTTTTCAACATGTTTCATCCGTTTTTATACATTTGGCACTTTTTTTAATGAATAAGAAATATATTTTGATAATTATATTTACATTTTGTCATTCATTTTATACAATTTCTATTATTTTTATTCAATAAACTCCAAAAAACATTTTTGGTCCACATTTCTTCCCACCGACAAAATCCATTGAAAGTTATGCAAACATCACACCCAACCTGAAAAAATATTTTTGCTTTAATTTTAAAACTACCCAAAATTTAACCAAACGAAGACATTTGGTCCACTATCCCTTACACCAGACCCTTAAAATCCATTACAAGTTGATGCAACATTACACCCAACCTCAAAAAAAATATTTTTGCTTTAATTTTAAAACTACCCAAAATCTAACCAAACGAAGACATGACCCCACTTTCTTTTGTGTCTTCCCCCCCAGCCCCCCTGGTGGTCGTGTACGCGATTAGGGGCCAGACCGTCAGGCTCCCCTGCAACTGGACCACTTCCCCAGAGGACCCGGTCATTCTGGTGCTGTGGTACAAGAATGGCACTAAGACCCCAGTCTTCAGGTGAGTGACGCCCCCCGTGTGTATTTGTCTAATGACCTTTCCAGCTAAGGTGAGTTACTGACATGATTAAAAATTCATCTGTACTTAGGTGAGTTAACTGTGTATCTAATTAGATACAGTAACTGTTCATTAAGAAATGTCCTTAGGTGAGTTACCTGTATGCTAATTATCAATTCAAATACCTGTCTACAGGTGAGTTACTTGTATGTTTATTAGTTATTCAAATGACTGTGTACAGTTAGGGTCAGATGCTGAATACATTGACTGTTAATTAGATTATAAATACAGGTGAGTCTCCTTTAAGTTAATTAGCTATTCAAATACCTGTCTACAGTTGAGGGTCAGGTGCTAAATACAGTGACTGTTAATTAGATCATAAATGCAGGTGAGTTACCTGTAAGTTAATTAGCTATTCAAACACCTGTCTACAGTTAAGGGTGAGATGCTAAATACAGTGACTGTTAATTAGATCATAAATGCAGGTGAGATACCTGTATGTTAATAAGCCCTTCAAATGATCCATTTCAGAGAAGGGTCACAACTGGAGGTTAAATTATTAGTAAAATTTGTCAGTTTTCTAATATTACCCAGGTGAGCATCACCAATAAATAGTCCAGCCATATTACCTGGGCTTTTTTAATTACGAATCGAAACACCTGTCATTGTGGAAGGGGATTACCTGTGGATTCAATTAGGGGAGTTAATCAGATAGTTCATTATCTGTAATTTACCCGTATAAGCGCTTACTTAATTACAGTACGGGCGTGTTTCATTTATGGTAGTTACCTGTTCGCCTACCTGGTCCTGGTAATTAAGCGGTTATGTAACCAGTTGACAATTGCCAGTTTGTCCCCTGTGTATGTGGAGTCTCTCTCTCTCTCTCTCTCTCTCTCAAATTACAATTAATTTTATATGTAAGAGTGGGTCTCTCTCACTCTCAGATTACAAATAATTCCATGTGTAAAAAACATAATTTCTCTCTCTCTCTCTCTCTCTCTCTCTCTCTCTCTCTCTCTCTCTCTCTCTCTCTCTCTCTCTCCTGACAATTTTTCAAGAACGTCTCACCTAATTCAGCCCCAACGTATAATAAAAAAATTAAATTAAATTAAACCTGACAAACAATTTCCAATACCGCGAGGCTTATTTACTTCCCCAATCTTTGCCCATTTTTCTTCTTCCTCTTCATCTTCTTCTTCTTCTTCTTCTTCACACCCTCATTCATTCTCCCGAAGCCTCATCATTTATGTTAATCTGGCCAAGACAGAATCGCCTGTCGAGTAGAATTATACCTTCATATTTCTTCTCTTTTTTTTCTCTAAAATTTTACCTCCACTTTTACCAGAACATTTTTGGCCCTTCTTCCATTTGGGTTGTTTATCGTGTTGCATTCCCCCCACCCCTACCCCCCAGCGTGCGTTCTCCCTAGATCGATCCCACAGGGGAGGGAGGTGGGTTTCTTTTTTTTTAGTCATTTAGTCTTGGCAAGTTCATAGATGTATTTACACTTAATCAGGTGTCAGGTATAAGTCCAAGTAGTGAGCTGGAGGTAGATGGAGAAAGGCGGGTGTGTAGGGCTCGCAGCTTCATCCCATGGAGATAAACAGTGAATTTTAATCATTTTCCCCCCTCATATAAGTTCCAGGAATTATCTGACGTGTCTGAAAAAAAAATAATTCTAGTAAACTCATATTTTTAATAGAGGAAGTAAATTTCTCCAACCGACATCTTCCGACGCTTTAATAGAGGAAGTAAATTCCTCCAGCCAACATCTTTTTCTCCTCCTTAATACAGAGAGAGAGAGAGAGAGAGAGAGAGAGAGAGAGAGAGAGAGAGAGAGAGAGAGCAAGCCTTAACTGGGCAAATGTGTGTTAGCAAAGTGAAACTGGGTGAAAGCCAAAGTTATCCTGATAAAAGGACCCCCGAAAATGAAATACCTCCGGGTAAAGCTAAAGTTAAGGGGGAAATGGCAACTTAAGTAGGTGGGCGGGGTTGCCACATCCCGCTGGGAGAGAGAGAGGAAACTGATACGATACTTGTATGTATGTGTGTGGGTGGGTTTCGTCTGCTGCTCAGTAGCTCTTGCGCGCATGCGCGGGAAGGAGTCGAGTAAGTTCCTGTTGAATATTTTTTTAGAGAGAGAGAAAATGCTGAGAAACCTGTCAGATTAATATTATTTTATAAATTAAGAACTGTCCTACTAATGAAATATATTGTGTATTGGATTAAAAAATTATATTACTATTGCAATACGGTTTAATTTCTTGATTAATGAATGAATTGGGTATTTATAAATTCAGAATCAAGCGAGCACCAGTGTTACCTTACAGCAATGTAAACAAAACAATTGTAATATTGATATAGAAGTGATTTATAAGTCTAAATTTTGAAATTAGATTGAGGCAATATTAAAATATGGTTTGCTTTGGGGAGCAAAATTGGATTAATATTGAAATCAAATCCACTTTCAGTGGGACAAAACGTGAATTAAAACTGAAACAATGGTGACATTTGGCTGACAAAAATTAATTAAGATTTAATCAGAGGGAAAAAAGTCAATTAGAATTGGAATAATATTTTATTTTCAGTTGGCAAAAGTTGAATTAAAACTTAATCAAGGGGAAAAAAGTCAATTAGAATTAGAATAACATTTATTTTCAGTTGGCAAAAAGTGAATTAATACATAAATACTAAACATTATCATAAATTTGATCTCGAAACCAAACCTGTGTGTTACCTGAGTTGGCCAATAAAGGTATTATTACCTGGACATGTGATTAATAGAAAAATTAACCAGAAATGAGATGACTAATGAGAATTTTCACCCCATGGCTGCTCGGGGGAGGGGAGAGGGGGAGCAGTGTAGGGTGAGAGGGGTGAAAGACAAGGGAGTTGGTGGAGGTAGTAAAAAGGGGGCGTATCTGGGATGGTGGGAATGTAGCAAGTATCAGTTTGACAGTGAAAAACGTGAGATATTCTGTCGTACCTTGAGACAAAACAAAATTGACAGAAAGAGATAGAGATATATTGACAGAGAGACAGGCGGATAGAGTGAGGGAGAAGAAATTAGATAGTAAACAGACAGAGGAAGACAGCAAACCAAGCACAGATTGACGAGTGAAAATC
>NC_087222.1:29405848-29408348 GCF_015104395.2 Macrobrachium nipponense
TTCACCCAAAACAGGTAAAGAATCACCTGCCATTACGTCTTTTATTTGCCAAGTCTTTCCGTTGTATGACGGAATAACATTACAGTAATTGCTATTATTGGCCTCAAAATCCCTCTGAGAGGATGACAGCCAGTAACATCAACACAAACACTTGTTTATTCGTGCGATTCTGCGATGCTGTGTCAACAAACGGTATGCAACATTGTCAACAAACGGTATCACTGGGGCTTGCGAATTTCTTGGGACTTACTGTCTGGGATGTGTTCCTGTGTTTGTGTATACACATACACCAGGGTGTGTTCATGGAAATGGATGTGTATTTATGAGGCTGTATACATTCATCTAGGAAGGCGTATGTAGGTGTATTTGTGAGTGTTTGTGTATACATATTCATATGCATGTTGAATGCATGTATTCTGTGGCATATGCTTTATGGTGGTGTTTGTATGGGCGTTTGTGCATGTGTAAGTTGAAAGTGTATGTGAGCATCAAGTGTATATGTATAAAAACATTTTCATGTATGAATGGATGTATGTATTGTATGTGTATTCAAGTCCACAATTCTGTGTTGTCGTGAAAGGAATGTGTATTGCTGTATGTATAAGATGTTTTGCATGTGTATTTAAGTATGTGGACGTATATGTAAGTGTGTATGAGTATGTCTGTAAGTATGTAAAAGTAGAATAAGAGGTTTATGTCATTTGCAAGTGTAAATGATTGATTTAGTCAAAAACAGCGACTTGGCAACCGTTACAAGGTCTGCCAAGCTTTGCACCAAAGCCCAGAGAAGTAATCACTCGCACAAGAGACGCAGAATCCAATCAAAAACAAACATTATGCGTCTTACGCGACGGGAAGACCAAGGGCGGAAGAAGGCGCAGCCAGTACAATCATGCAGCAACCAAGACGGTAAGTCACAACCACTGCAGTTTATGACACCCCCCCTCCTCCCCACCTCCTCAGGTCTGTGGCCTCTACAGTCGTAGCTGTCATCTGGGTGCTCTTAATGACGTCATGCAAGCCTTAGAGGACCTTGAGACCCGATTCGCGAGCGGATTCATGGCGCTATCATGGGTGCATTAACCCGGCTGCAGGAGACTTACTCTCCCATTATCTCCTATTACCTCTGCGCCGCCGCTTGCCCCTCTGTCGCTTCGCTGGAATCGCCCCGCCCGCTGGAGGAGGGATTACTGGAACGCATACGAGGTTCCAGAGTGGGGCTCTGAGATTTCGCATCTGCAAGAAGGGGCTTGAGGGCTGGAACGCATTCTTGGAGAGGGGAGGCAGTCAGTTGCTGGAACACACCTGGAGAAGAGGAGTTTCTCAACGGGTCCGTAGAACTGGAATCACTGGAAGTTCTGCTTCAAGGCATCCAGGTGGAGGTGACTGGAATGCATCCAGAGAACTAGAGTGTGTTACAACATCCATAGAACTGGAGTCACTGGAAGTTTTGCTTCCAGACGTCCAGGGGGTGGGCCACTGAAACAAAACCAGAGAACTTGAGTTTGTTACATCCACAGAACTGGAATCACTGGAAGTTTTGCTTTCAGGCGTCCAGGGCTAGGTCTCTGGAAAGCAAACAAAGAGCTGGAGTTTGTTACAACATCCGGACCACTAGAATCACTGCTTCCAGACCTGGAAAAGTGGATGCTACAGCTCAACCACAGAGAATGAGTGCTGAATTGCACTCAGAAGAAGAAGAATGGCTACTGGAACTTTCCAGACAGAATGCTGGGATTCTCTGAGTCTCCAGTGAATCTGGAAAGTCTTCAATACCCAGGAAGAATCTCCCATAACCAGGTCACAAACCTGGAAGTCTCAATGATGCCAAAACCCCTGGCTTTTCCCTGGGGCATCAAATGACGATGCCCATACCTGGGAAGGTCACTCAGGTCAAGCTGAGGTCATGGTGCCTAAATTGGGTCAGAGGACTTTGGGTTTATGACATGAACGCTTGCACCAAACCTCGTTACTCTAGTGCAAGCGGCAATAAAGCCACAATGTGACGTGTCAGCCGGTGGGTTAGCGGTATTGGGAGGTAGAGGGACTTAAGTGCCTCACATAGCATTACCTCTTATGAGGTATAAGTCAGTGGGGTAGCAGTATTGGGAGGTAGAGGCAATATAGCAAAACCTGTAGGATTCAGAGGTACCTCTCACGAATACAACAAAAGAAAGAGATGATCCCCTCACAACTAAAAGAGATCATAAACACCCCTCTCATCAGAGGTACCTCTCACGAGGCGAGACACCCAACAAAACAACTCTTCACAACTGAGAGACGAAGAATGAAAAGCGTAAAATTGAAACAGGGGTAAGTCGAGCAGCCCTAACGAGTCCGTAAATGCCTCCTCCCTCTCAGAGGTACCTCTCAGGAGAGAAGAGGCAAAAGAAAAGAAGAAGAAGAAGAAGAAGAAGAAGACCGGGAAAAGGCCTCTTGTTCTTTCCTGTCTAGATCGCTTTATGATTTTACAGCTGTCTGCCTCGAGAGCTGGGTGCGA
>NC_087222.1:29413348-29418348 GCF_015104395.2 Macrobrachium nipponense
TGCACGAAGGCTCAATCGACCTGGATATTGTAGTAAAGTATTGTCTAGTTTTTTTATTCATTTTTAGTTTTATTTTTGTCCCTCTCAGACCGGTACGAAACGTGTATAGAACGAAGAGACACATTGTTCGTTATAGAGTTCAGCTTTTGAAACAGAGAGAGGAATATTTTAAACCCTATTTTAAGATGGTTTTTTCGAAAAAATGGTTCGGTTTTTGCAGAATTTTTGTGTGCTGTGCATTTCTGGTTGAGTGCATTCGATCGCTTGTGTGCTGGTAGCTGTGTTTGTCTGTTTGGTAGATGAATCCTGGGTATGTGTCAGAGAGAGAGAGAGAGAGAGAGAGAGAGTGAGTGAGAGTTACAAGGAGTTACAAGGAGTTACCAGGATTAGGATGTCTCGAAGACTTGTTAGTCCATCCTAAGAGAAGACAGGTTCTACTGTGCGTTCACAGTTTTCTAATGATGTTGTCTAGCTTTCTTTACCAACCCCCTGCTGCTGTTTATAGAGAGAGAGAGAGAGAGAGAGAGAGAGAGAGAGAGAGAGAGAGAGGTCCAGTGATTCTTATACAAATGGAACAAATTGAAATCTGAGAAACAGAGACAGACAGACAGAGATTTCAGATGTAGTGATCCTGTTATTCTTACACGATTCCTGTGACAGAGAGAGAGAGAGAGAGAGAGAGAGAGAGAGAACCATGCCACCCATCTGGGGATATGAATAGAAGATTGATTGAGACCAAACATAGCTGGTTAGGATAACGCTGAAAGATAATCAGAATGAAAGCAAAAAAAAAAAAAGGACACAATCCAATCTCCTGATTATCCAAACAAAAGAGATGGCGGGGAATCCGTCCCAACGGCGCGAGAAACGCAACAATTCGTGCGAATGAAACGGATATAAAGACGAATAAAAACCCCAAATAGAATCGAATATATAAAAAAAAAAACGCAAAATTCGCTCCTGAGGGGGAAACGAGCAGCATTGTTGCCAACCGCGCGTCAGCCCAAAACGTCAATCAGACCGTAATTCGATTGCTGGGCGATTTTATCGCAAATGCACCGCTCTGATTTCAGTCATGAATTCGTTGTGAAAATGGATATTTTTTTAAACATTCTCTCCCTCCCCACAAAACCCCCACCCCCCAACAGCGGCCGAAATTCATTTAGTATCGGATCCGCCTTCATTTGGAGTGTCAATCAGGGATACCAACATAACGGCCAGATTATCTTCCGGGCGTTCGATGCCGATTTGTTTACATTTATTAAAACAAAACTTTTCTTGTAAAGGAAGCATCTAGTGATATTCCCCATCGTATCTGGCTTATACACATCTTGTTTCCCCGTATTTACATTCCTTATCTACGTCATATATGTCCAATTTTTCTAAATTATATATTTCCACCGTATACGTCTAATATCGTTCCTATACAACGTAGTACTTTCTCAAATACGTAGCGAGATTTCTACAAACCAAAGCCCCTCTTGTAAAGGAAGATGTCTAGTGATGTTTCCCAGCGTATCTGGCTTATACACGTCATGTTTCTCGTATTTCCACTCCATATCTACGTCATATAAGTCCTATTTTGTTTCTAAATGATGTATTTACACCGTATACGTCTAATATTGTTCCTATACAACGTATACTTTCTTATGTAGGTAGCGAGGTTTCCATAAACCAACGCCCCTCTTGTAAAGGATCTGGCTTATATACGTCTTGTTTCCCCGTATTTACGAGTCGTATCTGCATCAAAAAAGTGCATTTTCCTTCCTGAAACGTACTTTCGTAAATACATAGCAAGGAGGCGTCTCTATCCGTAATAGTACCCAGAATCCCCGGCCATTATTCCTCGCGAGGGCAGATCAAATCATTTCGCAATCAAGGCGACTGTGATGTGAACCATTACCGGGAATCTATTCATAGGCAGACGGAAGGATAAATGGTTGTCATGGCAACGTGGACGCTATTTCGAAAGCTGTTACCACCGCCGCCCCGTTGGCGCATGCGCGGGTGTGGCTTAGTACCGTGCTGTATGCAGAGCGGGGAAATTTTGCTGACAGTTTTAGACACTGTAGACAGCATACCACACTGTAGAGAGAGCTTTGGAGACATTAAAATCACTATGCATTATTCTATACACTGTAGATACCATACCACAGTGTAGAGAGAGGTTTTGAAACATTGAAATCACTATACATTGTTCTGTACACTGTAGACACCATATCACACTGTAGAGAGAGCTTTGGAGACATTAAAATCACTATACATTATTCTAGACACTGTAGACAGCATACCACACTGTACAGATAGCTATGGAGACATTCAAATCACTATACATTATTCTGTACACAATAGACACCATACCACACTGTAGAACGAGCTTTGTAAACAGTTCATCAACCCACTATATATTTTTCAACACTGTCTACCATACTGTAGGGAGAACTTTGGATACATTAAAATCACTATACATTATTCTGTACACTATAGACACCATACCACACTGTATAACGAGCTTTGTGGACAGTTCGTCAGCCCACTGTATATTGTTCTACACGCTGTGTACCATACTGTAGGGAGAACTTTGGAGACATTCAAATCACTATACATTATTCTGTACGCTATAGACACCATACCACACTGTAGAACGAGCTTTGCAGACAGTTCGTCAACCCACTATATATTGTTCTACACGCTGTGTACCATACTGTAGGGAGAACTTTGGATACATCAAAATCAATATACATTATTCTGTACACTATAGACACCATACCACACTGTAGAGAGAGCTTTGGAGACATTAAAATCACTATACATTATTCTATACACTGTAGGCAGCATACCACACTGTACAGAGAGCTTTGGAGACATTCAAATCGCTATACATTATTCTGTAAACTATAGACACCATACCACATTGTACAGAGAGCTTTGTAGACAGTTTATCAATCAGCATACATTATTCTGTAAACTATAGACACCATACCACACTGTAGAGAGAGCTTTGTAGACAGTTTATCAATCAGCATACATCGTTCTACACACCGTGGACAGCGATACACACTATATACAGCGATGCACACACTGTAAGCATGTAGGCAGTGCAACGTACCACAGTCAGTACCCCTTTACAGGGGAAGGGAGAGGTTGAGGGGTGGGTGGGGGTTGGGGTGGCCAAGGGGTGACCAGCAGAGCCATGGGAACCCCGAAATATTTAGAGAAAAGTGTTCCCCTCAAAAGCAGAATTTTCTGTTACACCTGATCCAACCATTCATGGAGTTTATATAGTGAGAGAAATTCTGCCAGTGAAAGGGGTGAATGTGTGTGGAGAGAGAGAGAGAGAGAGAGAGAGAGAGAGAGAGAGAGAGAGAGAGAGAGAGAGAGAGAGAGAGAGAGAGGTCTTGGTGGGGTGCTGGTGGGAGGAGTTATATGAACCTAATATTATAGATATTTAGGGACATTTTACCATCTTGATTTGTAATGTAATCGAGACAGAGAGAGTGAGAGAGTATTATTTTAATGCATCAGGAGTACTGAGAGAGAGAGAGAGAGAGAGAGAGAGAGAGAGAGAGAGAGAGAGAGAGAGAGAGAATGTTGGAAAAGACAAAAAATACAACTTGGAATAAGGGAAATGCAGAGAGAATCATTTATTGGGTACGGAGAGAGAGAGAGAGAGAGAGAGAGAGAGAGAGAGAGAGAGTAGAGAGAGAGAGTATTATTTTTAAAATGCATCAGCAGTACTGAGAGAGAGAGAGAGAGAGAGAGAGAGAGAGAGAGAGAGAGAGAGAGAGAGAGAGAGAAACAGCAGAAACTAAAAGTGGGCAAGAAAAGATAGACACAAAAATAGACAAAAAAAAAAAAAGTAAAGAGGAAAAATCCAATAGTTACATGTTCAGGAAAATGGTGTAATGTTGTTGGTGTGAATTCTGCTCCTTTTTTTTTATTTGTCTTTTATTTATTTTTTTTTTTATTTGTTTCGTGATATTGCAAAGGTATTTGCGTGGTACACGCAAATACAAGATTATTGTTTTTTTATCCTCTCTCTCTCTCTCTCTCTCTCTCTCTCTGTTTTCTCTCTCTCTCTCTCTCTCTCGTGTGCTAGCTTGCTTGCCTGCTTGCAATAGCACGTTCATTTTGCAAGATCTTTGTTTTTTGTTTTTCTTGTTACAAGCAAATGCTGTTTTTGTCTTTATATTTTTGTTATAATAATTTTTTATACTGCTTTTCTTTTTTTTTTATTTGCACAGACAGATATTCAGCTTAAAATCATCGGTGATTAAAATACACTGAAAACCTTGAATACGAATGGAAATAAATAAACAAACTAATATTTTCTACGCACGTTACGTCCCATGTAACGTAGCGGGTTATACGCCAGCGCATGCCCATATCCCAACGTGTAAATCTGCTAAATTGGATCAGCATCCTTCCTGCGGACCTCTGGACCAAGGCAAACCAACCGTGACTCTTATGTTTCAACCTCGGGAAACCCTAAGCAAGGGAATAGCGAATTTATTTCACGGTTCGATTCCTGCCTGTAGGAGGAATGATTCCTGGACGATTTCAAAGATTCCAATGGAAAGAGGTCTCAGGAAATGTTATGAAATCGAGGAGTTGTGGGGTTTCGTTGTGAAAATGGTTGTAGATAACTGTAGATGGTTGTAAATAGAATATCTTCATTCGTTTCCTTAAAAATTTCAAGGCCTCCATTGGGAAACAAAAGACTCCAAGGATATAAAATAGAGGAGCTGTTGGGTTTTTATTGTTAGATGGTTGTTGTAGAGGTTGTAGATATTTCCTCTTGTAAGACACAGCGCCTCCTGATTAATCAAAGGAAGGTCTCTTTGTTGCCAACATGTTCACATCTTAATTCACCAAAGAGGGCCATTCGTTCTAACAAAATGTAAAAATTCCAATCGCCCCCATTCAAAAAAAAAAAAAAAAAAAAAGAAATTAAAAAAAAATTTTGCTGGAAAAAAAAAATGCGGGGGGTTTGGTGCAAA
>NC_087222.1:29423348-29425689 GCF_015104395.2 Macrobrachium nipponense
ATGGCTGAAGGAAAGGGGGGCGTTTTTTGTGGGTTTTTTCGGCTTGAATTTTATTCCCAAGGCTTCAACCCCTTTCTCTAGTTTGAACCTAGGTCTATTTTTTTTTTCTTTCTGTAAGGTCTGTGTGGTGAGAGTTCGTGTATCTCAAATTCGGTGGCACAGACCAGTGGTCTTTGACCCCTAACCTGCTTTTCATGTCCCTGTGGGCATGGAATCCTTAATGTATCAATTTTAGTACTGTAGACCATCTATCTTTATGCTGTAGTTTGACCCTAGGCCTATATTTTACTAGTTTGTGGGGTGGGAGTTCGTATGTATCAAATTTAGCGCCACAGACAACAATCTTTATTCTCTAGAGTCTAGCTTGACCCTAGGTCTATTTTTTGCTAGTGCTTTGGTGTGGGATTTCGTATATTAGGAATTTAGTACGATAGACGTACAATCTTTGTTTCATAGATTGGCCATAGGCCTATATTTTGTGCTTCCTGCAGGCTTAGGAATTCTCTCGAGTGACCCTAGGCCTATATTTTGCAGTTGTGTTGTGTGGGAGCTGTTATGTATCAAAATTAGTACCATAGACCTACAATCATTGTTCCATATATTGGCCCTAGGCACATATTTTATAGTTCTGTGGTGTGGGAGTTCGTATATAGCAAATAGGCCTATATTTCGTGCTTCATGTAGGCTTAGGAATTCTGTAGATTGACCCTAGGCCTATATTTTGTAGTTTTCTTAAGTGGGAGTTTTTATGTATCAAATATAGTACCACAGATCAACTATATTTTGCTCTCTACCTGTAAACTAGGCATATTGTTCGTGTACCTGTAGGCGTGGACCTTCGTATATGTCAAATTTAGCAAGATAGACCTACAATCTTTGTCCTCTAGATTGACCCTAGGCCTATATTTTGTAGTTCTGTGGTGTGGGAGATCTTATATATAAAAATTTAGCACGACAAACCAAACAGTCTTTGGTTAAAGTTTGGTTAAAGTCCCAAAAAGGATTATCGCCCCCGAAGACTCCATCGCGAAGCTGGGAAAAAACATTCTCTTTATCGCGTCCCAGAACTGGCAAAGTTTCGGAACATCCGCAGATAATGAACCAATGACGTAGGAAGTGATGGGTTCGAACCCCCGTCGTTAGCATAGGAGAACCTCTCCCGCTCATTCGGCGGATTTCATTTTTGTACGATCGTAGATAGTTATTAACGAAAGCGAGAAAGAAAAAGTTGGTTCAGTTCAGAGCGCCGAGTCCATGAGACATCTTGGATTTCGAAGTGGTTGGTTTTTATAAGAATGTAGTCATTTTTTTTAATAGCAGTCTAAATTTATTCATATATTTCGTATCATTTTAACAATTTCGTAATACGTTTACGCATTTCAGTTAACCCAAAAGTATTTTAAATCCTGCCAATTCCTTTGAATTCACAAAACGAAAGTATCCTTCAAAAATGCTCATATACGTTCGTTTCCCCTTCGTCGAGAAAAAAATTTTCAAATATATTTGATAACTAGAATATTGCATATCAATTTACTTGCTTCATTTCGAAAAACGCTCCACGCATTTTCGTACGCTTCTCAGATGTACTCTACGTCAAGGTTTGATCAATAAAAAGATATATATGCTTTTTATCAAAAATATTTACGTCCGTAGTCCCCTGTTTTCAAAAACGTCCAACCGTGTCTCGTGATATTTTCAACTTAATTGGAAAAAATAACTGTTCTGTGTCCAATTAATTTCCTTTCATTCATAAACAAGGCATGATCCGACCTCCAGCTTACTAGAATGCATGCAAGATCTTTCATTCAGGCGTAAGTTTTAAGTATTATAATCGTAGGTTTTAGCGTAAATTAAAACATGCTAAAATCTATGGTCAAATTGCGCCTTTTTTTCACCAACGAAAATTAAAATAATTACGATGTATTTTATTAGAAATCATTTTTCTGTACTGTTTAACATACACATTATTCATTTTTTTACATTTTCATTCTAATAAATAAATCATAAATGTCCTATCCTAAAATTTCAGTATCTTTTAAAACTCGACGCGAATCACCTAGATTAAGCTGAAGGTCGAATTGCACATAGTTATATAAAAAGCACTTTGCAAAAGTTGTGTTTTCATTCTTAAAAATAATAAAAGTTTGTGTCGAGTGAATTCAATAACAGCAATATACTTTATATTTCATTCATGAATTATTTCTTCCTACTGATTCGGGTAAAATTAGCGTTTTAAAAATAATAATCACTCTTGCTTTTATTGATCCTAAGAAGCTGAAGAAATCACTTTTGTTTATATTCACTCAATGACCATTTATTCATAAATAAGTCAGTGTCGAAA
>NC_087222.1:29426189-29431189 GCF_015104395.2 Macrobrachium nipponense
TAATGCATTTATCCCCCCCACCCAAATACATTATCCCAAAATGGGGGGGGGGGGTGGGGGTGGGGGCGGGAATATTTTGCGAATAATGAGAATTGCACATGGGAGCTGCTGAATCTATTGGTAAATTTAGGTTAATATTGTTTTGTATTTTGTATTACGTGATTATTATTGTTATTATTATGATTATTATTATTATTATTATTATTATTATTATTATTATTATTTAGTCTGACATATAATATTATTTAAAATCTAATAATAATAATAATAATAATAATAATAATAATAATAATAATAATAATAATAATAATAATAATAATATAATATTATTATTATTATTGATTATTATTATTATTATTATTATATTATTATTATTATTATTATTATTATTATTATTATTCCCTAAACACAGAACCTCCAACCAAGCCACATCTAAAAAACCAGTCTCTGACCTCCCCATAAACCTCAAAGGTCACTTTACCACCCTTCCCCTCCCTCTTGTCCCCCCTCTCCCCAAGGGGTACCCTCCCACCCTCACTTTAATTGGAACTCAGGGTAGACACAGGTAAGATACTTCACACCTGAGGTAGAGGGGTCCCCCCTCATTGAAGCTATACATTTGATTGGATCTGAAGATCCAGGTATTAAGGGAACCTTTGGAAGGATTCTGGGTGAAGTTTGTTTATACCTCCTAGATTGATTTGGTTGGTTGGTAATTTACTTGCGTAAAAGTGTCGCGACTAAAAGTGTGGTTTTTATATTTGTGTGTGTGTATATATATATATATATAATATATATCATAATATATATGCCTTAAAAAAATCACTGTAGATGCACGTGACTTCATAAATAAGCGAATTCCACAGGAAAATAATAGTCAGAAATCCAAGCGCTTTCGTCTTTACTCAGACATTGTCAAGGAGTAATGTCTGAGTAAAGACGAAAACAAGCGCTTGGATTTCTGACTATCATTTTCCTGTGGGATTCGCTTATATATATATATATATGTGTGTGTGTGTGTGTGTGTGTGTGTGTTGGTTGTGTGTGTGTGCTTGAAGCAAAACTCCTAACCATGGCTAACCAAGATATATAAATATATACAACTATTTATGATATACACAAAATACACTTTTCCAATTACACAAACATATATCCCACAAATGAAGGGAGTTTGAATATACATACATGGAAATGGAAGAAGTAACCATGAGGACATGCATGGAATACGTGTTGGCTTGGAGGACATCTTAACATGGCCCAGTAGGATATTATATATATATATTATATATATATATTAATTATATATATATAATTACATATATATTAATATATAATATATTATATAATATTATATATATTATATTATATATATATCCTACTGGGCAATGTTAAGGAGATATGTCTCAGCCACAGACGTATTCATTTTTGCAAAATGTCCTTCAATGTTACTCTTCATTTCAATGTTTTATGTATATTCAAACTCCCTTCAAAATTTGTGGATATATGTTTGTGTAATTGAAAAGTGTATTTTGTGTATATTCATAAATAAAAAGTGTATTTAATGTTTATTTATATATCTTGGTTAGCCAATGGTTAGGAGTTTTGCTTCAGCCACAGACAATCTTTCTTGCAAAATATTCTTCAGTGTAATGTTGCATTTCAGAGCTTTGTTGAGATTCAGACATCTGTTTCATATCACCAAGAAAATGGTCTATGATACTATTGATATGCCTTTGGATAATTAAACAAATATATTATATATACAAGCTTGTAAACGTGTATACGTACGTATTTAACATTCTTCCCCACCAAATCTCCAGTCGCGAACACAACCATCAGCCTACAGCCACCGAGGTAATTGACCCAGCAAGCTATGATACTCTCATCTAGCCTCGAAATGCGCGGAATTACGGGTAATTCAGACCCCGGCCGCTGGACGCGACGACTGTAATTTGCTAATTGTCTCGTGTAATTGACATCTGAGTGCCAGGCTCAATCCGAAATTGGCACTTCCTAGGACCAGGGGTCAATATTTGGGGCTCCCGTTAGGTTCTCATCATCGTACGGGTTGGAATCTGAGTCTTCAGCTTTTTTGCGAAGACAATGTTGGATTCCTGTCTTCCTTGGCGTTTAGTAATGCTTCTCATAGATAGAATATGTGGCGTCAGCCAGTTTTGTGGAGCCAGTGTTGGATTCCTGAAGTTTAGTAATGTCTCTCAGGGCTTCAAATGGTGCCTGTGTAATCCTGTAATGCTTCTCAGGGCCAGAATTCGAATCCAAACACGATTAGCTCCAACGAGCTTCGGAAGATTACTGAGGACCAGATGTATTTGAAAAATGTTACAGTATTATAAGGACACGCAGACTGGCTCCAAATTGTACCTGGACTCAAATTCTGGTTCCATTAAGCTTGATTAAGTCATCAACATACAAACAATGGTTCCAAGGAGTCATTCTGGCTCCAAAGAGTCCTTTTGGCTCCAAAGAATCCTTTTAGGCTTCAAGGAGTCTTTTACTCAAGAGTCCTTTTGGCTCTGAGGAATACTTTTGGCTCCGAGGAATTCTTTTAGGCTCTAAAGACTCCTTTTGGCTCCAAGGAGGTCATCTCGACTCACAAGAAGTCCTTTTAGGCTCCTAGAAGTCCTTTTAGGCTCCAAGAAGTCCTTTTAGGCTCCAAGGAGTCCTTATGTCTCCAGAGTCCTGTTGGCTCCAAGGAGTCAATTTGGCTCCAAGGAATCCTTTTAGGCTCCAAGAAGTCCTTTTGGCTCCAAGAAGTCCTTTTAGGCTCCAAGAAGTCCTTTTAGGCTCCAAGGAGTCCTTATGTCTCCAGAGTCCTGTTGGCTCCAAGGAGTCAATTTGGCTCCAAGAAATCCTTTTAGGCTCCAATAAGTCCTTTTGGCTCCAAAGAGTCCCCTGTGCTCCAAAGAGTCCCTTGGGCTCCAAATGTCCCCCGAGGAACACTCACAAACTCCCCAAGGACCAGACATCGAAATTCGAGGAATTCCGCCTGACTTTAACGGTGTTCGATTCGCAACAGGTTTTGAAATTGGGCACTTTCGAGTGCCAATTGCAGGTACAGCTACACTCAGATGCCAATTAGGTTGGGCATCTGACCAGTTACTCGAGTCTGGTCCTGTGTCAGGGTCTTTATCACCCATAATGCAATGTATCCCATACCCGTGCGAGGTGAGAGTCGCTACAGGGATGAAGATGGTAGCGAGTTGATTCTGAATGCTTATTTGAGATAATGATAATAATATTAATAATAATAATAATAAAAAGTGGGAGGAGGTAGGGAAGGAGGGAGGAGGTGGAGGATGGGTGGGCCGTTGTAAAGGTTTATTGAGTCAAGGGAAAGAAAATTAGGTTGAGGAGAGAGAGAAGTGGTGGTGGTGGGCCGTTTGAAAGGCAAATCTTATTTGTTACTACAACTGCTTCTATTTTACCTCGAGGACATCCAGTCGGTGGGTGAGATTGAGTGTCGAAATGTGTGAGAGAGAGAGAGAGAGAGAGAGAGAGAGAGAGAGAGAGAGAGAGAGAGGAGAGAGAGAGAGAGAGAGAAGGTATGAAAAGAACATGGAGACACTATGATGAGAGATCAGTTCATAATGGGAAAATAATCAAGCAGATTAAAAAAAAAACACCTGCTACCATCGAAGAAGGCAACTCACTCCTAAGGCTTTAAAAGTACACACACACACCAGACCTGTGGGTTAATCACTCGACCAGTTGCTGCTCTCTGGTCAATAACTGTCCTGTGTTACTACTGCCTCCCTCCAACCCCACCCACCAACCATTTAGTTATTAATAACAGCTGCTGTAGCGGTACCAGACTCCCCCCCCCCCCATTGCGGTATAACTGTATCATATTCTGCGGTTGGATTTATGTCTGGTCTCCAGCCTAGTAGTAAGTCGTTTCGCGTCCAGATTTCTCCGCTGCGGTTTGGAAATCGTCTCCTTCCTCCATGGCGCCATTTTGTGATAAATGGTCCAACTTTGATGATTTCGTTGGTGGCCAATTTCAGGTTCAGGGCTGTAAATAGGTTTTATCTTTTTCTGGGGAAGCCATTTTTGTTTCAGGGATGTAGGGAATTTTATTTTTTGGGTGTGTTTTTGGTACAGGGCTGTAAATAGTTTTTTCTGGGAAGCCATTTAGTTACAAGAATGTAAGAGGTTTTTAGTCTGGGATACCATTTTCTTTAAAGACTGTGAGGCTATATTTTCGGGCGTCATTTTGTTTGATGGCTGTAAATTGTTTTTTTCTGGGACGCCATTTTTTGTTTTAAAGACTGTGAGGAATCATTTGTGGGGTGCCATTTTGTTTCAGTACGAGACGAGTATTTTTTGGGGTGCCATTTTGTTTTGCAGGCTGTCAATACTATTTTTTGGGGCTCCATTTTGTTTCAATACTATAACAGTAGTTTATCGGGCGCCATTTTGTTTTGCAGGCTGTCAATATATTTTTACTGAGGCTCCATTTTGTTTCAATACTATAAGAGTATTTTTTGGGATGCCATTTTGTTTTACAGCCTTTCAGTACTATTTTCAGATGCCCCATTTTGTTTAACACTATAAGGGTATTTTTTTGGGGTGCCATTTTGGTTTTGTAGGCTGTCAATATTTTTTTCTGAGGCACCATTTTGTTTCACGGTAAAAAATTGGTTATGATTTGGAGACATTTTATAATACAAAATGGCTGAAAGACTCGACTGTTCCTTCACAACCAGACACCATTCTGATGTCAATTTTCTTTTACAGGTGCCATTTTGAAATGAGAAAAAATTCTCGTTGCTAGTTTTTTTTTTCTGGGTAAAATTAAGCTTTGATGTCTATTTTTTCTCTTCTTCTGACACGATTTCTATGAGAAAAAAAAATTAACCTTTGATATGTCAGCAGAGTAATTAATGTGGGAGTTTTTCCTGAATCTGTGTCAAGGAATGATTACGTTCTGGAGCTCTTTCTATGTTGAGTTCTACTTTGATGTTTCTTTGGAGATTGGT
>NC_087222.1:29433689-29448689 GCF_015104395.2 Macrobrachium nipponense
CTCTATTTTTTTTAAATGGGAGGGGGGGGAAGGGAGGGTGTTGTCCGAAATTGCATCGTATTTGGAATCTGTCTTTCTGTCAATTGAGGTTTTTATTTTTTTTATTTTTTAATCTAGTGACGTGTCTGTTTTGGGAGGGACTTGTCGTCCCAGCAAGAGTCTTCTCGTCGTGTTTTCGTCGTTGTTTGGTCTGTTAAGTCTTGTCTGTGTTCGTCCCAAACCGTTGTTTCTGTCTGTCCAACTACTTTCTTTTTTTTTTTCGTCAACATGAGATTGTCTGTGTCCTTACCGTGTCTGTTCATTGTACATAAACCTTTCTGCAAATCCCCAAAACACGACAACTTGACCTATGCAAATCCCTTGAATAAATCCTCTTATTAATCCCTAATCCTCCCCCAAGAACTGTCTTTATTATGTCTGTCTCTGACCTCCCCAGAAACTGAGTCTGTATTATGTCTGTTAAGTACCCTGACATGTCTACCTCGGAATCCTGAACGGACGTTAGATTAATCCATGAAATCAGCGCCTCAGCAGTGGCGTGGTTGATATGGCGTTTGCGTTCCACCTCGGTGGTCGCGGATTCGATTCTCGGCCATTCCATTGAGGAGTGAGAGATGTGTATTTCTGGTGATAGAAGTTCACTCTCGACGTGGTTCGGAAGTCACGTAGTAAAGCCGTTGTAGGTCCCGTTGCTGAATAACCATACTGGTTCCATGCAACGTAAAAGCTCCATAGAAACAAACAAACAATAATCCATGAAATCCCCTGAAATAAATCTGCTTTGAAATCCCTAAAAATCCCCCCCCCTCCCCCCTTCAAGAGATTGAGAACTAGCCAAACTCGACTCACTTTCCAACTCCCAGAACAAAAGATGAGGCACTTAAAGCATTTCAACTGAGAAAAGGACATAAAGAAAGGTTTCCTTGCACTGAATTTAAATCCCTGGGGGAAGGGAAGGAGAGGGGAGAGGTGGGGGGGAATTCTCGAGGACTTCTTATCCCTGATTTCACTACTTAACCCCCCCCCCCACTCCCTTCCCTCCTCCCCTACTCCTAACACTTTTTAACAGCGCTTAAAAAGGGACCCCCCCACGAAATTTCCGTGGTGGCCTGGCACAATGGGGCCTTTGTGTCCGTGAATTTTTTACTTTTTTGGGGGGAGGGAGAGGGGCAAAAAAAATGGGGGTTTGGGGGGGGGGGTCCTACTTTTTAAGGACCGCCCGACCGGGAACGAATGAGTTCCGGAGGTAGAGAATAAAAATAGGCATAAATAAATTATGTGGTGGTTTGTCTGTCCCACAGAGAGAGAGAGCATTTTTTGTTACTTATAAGTGGCCCAGTTTTGGGAGAGGTATAACCCGGGTTGGAGGACGGTTTTCTATATATATATATATATATATATATATATATATATATATATATATATATATATGGTGTGTGTGTGTGTGTGTGTGTGTGTGTATAGAGAAAGAGAGAGAGAGAGAGAATTTTCATCTTTTTAATCTTCTATCTAAGATTAAAAAGATAAAAATTAGATACAGCCATCATCCCATCTTTTAACTTACTCCCACTTCATCTTCATAATGTCAAAAAAAATTTAGAAATAAAAATAAAAACAATTTTAATATTTTACATAATGCATCCTTAGAAAATTCAAATTGTTATAATATTTTACATAATGCTTCCTTAGAAAATTCAAACTATTTTAATATTTTCCATAATGCATCCTTAGAAAATAATTATGTCTTGGGCAAGAAAAAGGCCAAACTATACTCTGTTTTTTTCCATCTGTCCATCCGCCTGTGGTGGTCGAGCATGGTAACACCGCGTTCTGGGCTTTAAATAGTTACGCTATGTGTAAGTTTTATGTAAATAAAAGGATATCTTGGTGTACATTTGCAACTGAAAAGTGTCTAATAATTTACTGTATGCGAATTACACCGTTAATATTCGAAATAGGATGTTATTTAAAGCCCGGGACACAGTGTTACCATGCGCAAACACCACAGGCGGATGGGCAGATGAAAAAAAAACAGAGTATAGGTTGGTAAGATCATATTATTCTGAGCCTTTTGTGATTTTGTGATCAAAAACGACCGAAATTCTTTTTTTCAACCATAGACCACCTTGTACTGCAAATTTTCGCTTACTCGTGGAGTAAGCTTGCAAACTACTTTGTTGTTGCTTTTGTTATTGTTGTTGTTCTTGCTGTTGTTGTTCTCGTTGGGGGAGGGGGTAGGAAAGGTCTGTGGAAGAGCCTAAAAAAAAAGGTCTGAAAAAGGTATTTCGCGTCGAGTTAAAGATACAATTTTTTTAGGAGATGATCGTGATTTATTTATTAGAATGAAAATGTAGAAAAATGTAAAAAAAAAAAAATAATGTGCATATTAAACGATATAAAAAATGATTCCTAATAAAATACTGAATATTTATATTAATTTTCGTTGGTGAAACAATGCGTTATCTGACCATAGATTTTCGTGCACGCCCAGAGTAAGCTGGAGGTCGGATCACGCCTTGTTAAACTAATCGTATTAGAAATATCCATTCATGTTTTCTTGGCTCCCTTAAGACGCTGCTGCTGTTGGCGTCAGTATGTTGGAATCTTTCAAGAATAAAAAAAATAAAATAAAATAAAAACAGAGACAGTCTACGTTTTTCTAAAATGTCTGTCGTGGAGATATAGAAATCTAAACACCAATTTGTACGTCTTTTCAGAGATGTCTGCCATCTTAGATAAAAAAAAAAAGTAAAAAATATATCTTTCTGTGACTCGAAAATATAACGGTTAGTTGTAGATTACAGTAAAAAAGCATTTACAGGGTCTTTACAATAGAATTCACGGACAAAAATGGAACGTAGTTTTAAGATTGCTTTTTACTTTCAACTCAAGAAATAGAAATGAGAGATGAGAGTCTGGTACGAGCAATTATGGTCACCCAGCCGTGTCGTGACCAGACTGAATCCCACAGCAAAAAATAAATAAAAAAAAAACATTACAAAGAAACTTATGGATACAGAAAACAGTTTTGTAACGAAAAATAAAAAAAAATACTGAGGTTAAACAAAGACAAAACAGGGAGACTTGAGTTCTTTGTTTAGAATTTTAAGTACACTAAACAAACCAGTTGATAGTATTATATTACCTAAAAATTTAAAAAAATATATATTTATATACATACAATGTTAACATACAACCTTGCAATGGAAATTAATACACTGAAAAGATTGCATAGTGTTAACATACAACTTTATTAATAAACTAAAACACTGGAACAAATACTTCATTAGTAAACAAATACGAAGCGTCTAAATATCTTTTTATTGAAATATATTAAGAGGACAAACTATTTAGATATCAAAATGGTTGATTAATTACACAAAAACATTAAAAAAATGAATACTTTTCGTGGGTAGTGGATTGTAAAGAGTCCTTGGCCAACCCCTCCCCCTCCTAAAATACCCTGGGATGGCATAGCATGCCCAGAGGGGGGCGGTGGGGTTCGGGGGGTTGGGGTGGATGGGGTACCATTAACCTCGTCTCGAGTATCCTACCAAGAGAGAGAATAATCTCCCCTGAGGGAAGGAAGGCCAAATGTGTATACGTCCATTTATTCGGAAAGAGGACTCTTTGGTGCCACTTAAGCGACTCGGCTCAGCCGTCTATTGCCGGAGAAGGTCCGTCGTCTTGCTCGGAAGCTGGGTTTGCAATTCTCCCGAAATTTGGCTACTTGTTGCCTGTGATGTGATGCAACTTTGGTGTAAATTTGGTGAAAATCCTCCCGTTCATTTTTGCGTAATGACTCCAAAGAAAAAAAACACAGAAGAATGATTTGGAATTCTCCCGAAATTTGGCCACTTGTTGTCTGGTGAAAATCCTCTGGTTGATTTTTGCTTAATCGCTCTAAATAACACATATGACCTAACAAACCAATCATAATAAGACCTACTGGAATGACTGGAAGGCGAATAATCAGTAAATTGCTTCCAAATGAACTGATATTGAACTGATATAGCAGAATAAATCTGTAAATAATCTGTAAGTTGCTTCTAAATGAACTGATATAGCAGAATAAATCAGTAAATAATCTGTGAGTTCCTTCCAAATGAACTGATAAAGTAGAATAAATCTGTAAATTTCTTCCAAATGAACTGATAAAGCAGAATAAATCTGTAAATAATCTGTAAGTTGCTTCCAAATGAACTGATAAAGCAGAATAAATCTGTAAATAATCTGTAAATTGCTTCCAAATGAACTGATAAAGCAGAATAAATCTGTAAATAATCTGTAAATTGCTTCCAAATGAACTGATATAACAGAATAAATCTGTAAATAATCTGTGAGTTGCTTCTAAATGAACTGATATAGCAGAATAAACCTGTAAATAATCTGTGAGTTGCTTCCAAATGAACTGATATAGCAGAATAAATCTGTAAATAATCTGTGAGTTGCTTCCAAATTAACTGATAAAGCAGAATAAATCTGTGAGTTGCTTCTAAATGAACTGATATAGCAGAATAAATCTGTAAATAATCTGTAAATTGCTTCTAAATGAACTGATATAGCAGAATAAATCTGTCAATAATCTGTAAGTTGCTTCCAAATGAACTGATATAGCAGAATAAATCTGTAAATAATCTATAAATTGCTTCCAAAAGAACTGATATAGCAGAATAATCTGTAAATTGCTTCCAAATGAACTGATATAGCAGAATAAATCTGTAAATAACCTGGTAAAATTGCCTTCTAAAAATAAAACTTCGATATAGCAGAATAAATCTGTTAAATAACTGTGAGTTGCTTCCAAATGAACTGATATAGCAGAATAATCTGTAAATAATCTGTGAGTTGCTTCTAAATGAACTGATATAGCAGAATAATCTATAAATTGCTTCCAAATGAACTGATATAGCAGAATAAATCTGTAAATAATCTGTAAATTGCTTCCAAATGAACTGATATAGCAGAATAATCTATAAATTGCTTCCAAATGAACTGATATAGCAGAATAAATCTGTAAATAACCTGTAAATTGCTTCCAAATGAACTGATATAGCAGAATAAATCTGTAAATAATCTGTGAGTTGCTTCCAAATGAACTGATATAGCAGAATAATCTGTAAATAATCTGTGAGTTGCTTCTAAATGAACTGATATAGCAGATATATTAAAGCTTCCAAATGAACTAAATAAGCAGAAATAAAATCTGTAAATAATCTGTAAATTGCCTTCCAAATGAACTTGAATATAAGCAAAGAAATAATCTATAAATTCCTTCCAAAATGAACTGATATAGCAGAATAAATCTGTAAATAATGTAAATTGCTTCCCAAATGACTGATTATAGCAAGAATTAAACCTGGAAAATAATTCTGAGTTGCTTCCAAATTAACTGATATAGCAGAATAAATCTGTAAATAATCTGTAAATTGCTTCTAAATGAACTGATATAGCAGAATAAATCTGTAAATAATCTGTGAGTTGCTTCCAAATAAACTGATATATCAGAATAAATCTGTAAATATGTGAGTTGCTTCTAAATGAACTGATATAGCAGAATAAATCTGTAAATAATCTGTAAGTTGCTTCCAAATGAACTGATATTGAAACGCAGCCACAACAACACTTATAGGAACCTCGACTTAAAAAAAAAAAAAAAAGGGCTACCTGACCCTAGAACCCGTATCTCCTCGAGACTTTGTAATTCATTAACTCCTCCGCCGTAATCCCGGCCGATGGTTATGAATGGGAGCAATTGAGCAATTTAGCGGTAATTAGTATCGGGAAATGAGAGTCGGGTCTGCACAAAGAGGCTCCGATCTCCCGTAAAAAAAACTCGGCAATGGAATTTTTTTTTTTTTTTTTTTCCTTTTTAATCTCGAGGTTGTTTTGTGGTGGCGTGTGTGTGTGTTTGCCATTAATGGCTTTTTCGACGAATGGAAAAAGTGGTTAAAGAGTAATGAGATTAATTACATAATGAGAGAGAGAGAGAGAGAGAGAGAGAGAGAGAGAGAGAGAGAGAGAGAGAGGGAGGAGGATTATCAACAGGACAGAGAGAAACTATGTTTAGACTTCAAGTCATAATTGGAAAGTTATCTAACGGGCGAATTTGTAATATTATAGCAACATTGTGGAATAGAGAGAGAGAGAGAGAGAGAGAGAGAAATATTAGGTGAGAGTGATTATCCCGTTGAAAGTAAACTTTAATAAATAAATTATATGAAATAAAGAATTTTATTCTGTTACAAACTGTTAAATCAACGCAAAACATGTAAATAAAACGGTAGACATTTGACCGCCAGTCAAAGAAATGAATACACCATCAAGCTGTCCTGCGGAATTCGTCAAATCAATAAATATAAAATGTTTTTCCGTTGGGAAGAGAGAAAGCAAAGCTCCAATAACTCCTCACTTTAAAAATCACTCTAAAGGACCTCAGATATCAATTTGCATTTGATGACCTGCTAATATCCAATCTTTGCAGTCTCTACTTCCCCTGTGGCAAAAGACTCTGAAACTTAGCCTTTCAAGAAGATTTATATATATACCCACATACCCCCCTCCCAACCTTACCCCCAAGCCAAGGATCCAACTCAAGCAGTAGTCATTCCCCCACCCAGCGCCCCCACCCCCCTTTGAAATGAGACCCCCTCCTGTTTAGTTAACGAGATTCGAATGAGACAGAAGGGAAAAAAAAGAGAGAGAAAAATAGATTCGAATGCCATCAAGATCAAAGCGCTCGCTGCCATGAGAGGGCGTTTGGAGATCCGGATGTTTTTAGGTTTATTTGTTTCTTGGTGTTTTTTTTTTCTCTTCAGTGTTTGTTTGTGTGTTTTATTTTATTCCTGATTTTGCTTTCTCTCTCTCTCTCTCTCTCTCTCAGCCTAATGGTTGCCTCCTTAAAGGGGCGTTTTCCTTTCGGAGGGAGATCGCAGGCGCCTTCCGCAAGGCTTCGCGAGATGCGAAATGCCTGCGGAGGCTGAGCGATTCGCCGGTCTCCCCCATGGAAAAAATATGGGTCCTTCATCCACCCCTAGGTCCACAGTTGGTCTCCCAAAACCCAGCCACTTGTTGACATTAACGAGAGCCACCTCGGTCGAAGTTCCATCAAACTCCACAAATAACTTGGGTCAACTTCCCCGGCGCGAAGTCAAGCGGCCAAGTTTGTTTATCCGAGGCTGACGGAACGGTCTGTTAATTGTCTTTATCTTGTCGGGGCTTCAGGGAAAGATGTAGTGACACTCTTGACCTATTCTGCCAACCCAGTTCAGTGACACCTTCCAGTCCTTTTTCTTGATTCTCACCATTTTCGTTCTATTCTACCTGTCGGTAGATTCTGTAGGATTTATTCTATATACACTGTCAATTGAATGGTAAGGGTTGTCAGGTGTTAACGATACCCTTAGGTAAAGAGAAGCCTATTTAAACAATTGTTTATACCTGAAAATCTCATTCTCAAGCACTGAGTCGAATCGCCTCTGTACGGCGCAAAGTCAGTTTCGCCAGGGAAATAAACACTCGTCGGCATCCTTCCCCCAAATGGCTCGCAAAAGTTGCTAGAAGTTTCTTTTTAAATCACTTTGGACTTTTACCTCCCTCTCCCACTCACCCTTCCCCCCCAGATCTCCTTCTGTCTCCGGTACAAATGCCGGATTTCGTTTGGTTTGGCGAATTTGGAGAAGGAGAAGGAGGAATCCCAAAGTTGTAATGTAATTAGCGTTCTTTGAAACTTTGTTTCTTCTTTTTTCTTCAAAGCGTTAGAAAATTGTCGCCGGCAACTGTTGTTTTCTAGGCGGGCCAATCAGTGACTCCTCTCCTCTCGCCGGTTGCCAGATACTTCCTCTTATTTTATATATTTTTTGTCCCACCGTTGTGTTTTCTGCTGACTGTGCTTTTTCCTGGGAATCGCTCATTGTTGCGCTTCGCGTAAAGATGACCCGAAACTTTTAACGCTGCAGGCAAATCGGAGAGTCGGAGCCCCTTTTTTTTTATTTGGCGTTCACACTTTTACCGACTGCATATTTCACTGCTGAGGGATTAATCTTTCTGTCGTGAAAAGGCAAATTGGAAACTGCTTTTGTTTGCGGAACCAATCGGGGGGCGGCTCTCTGGCGCGCGGGAGAGCTGCCGGACAGTGTTTTATTACGCCTTCGTTCCTCGTCCAGTTTTGGGCGCGAAGATGAATTGGAAATTGTTATTTTATGCTGGACCAATCACGAGGATTTGCTGTCGTTGCCAGAAAGAGCTCCCTTTTTTATCTCTCTCTCTCGTCAGATTCATTTGTACCGGACAGTCTTTGCCCCGCTGTAGATTAATCCCGGATTTCCGTAATAGAATTGGTAATCTCTTCAGTTCTTTTTCGGGGATGGTATGAATCTCCTTTTACTCTGTTCTGGCAATTGCACTGATAATCCCGTCATGCTCTTTTATCTACGATGGATCAGTCACGACAGAACGTAAAGTATCGCGAGGCATCATCTCCCAAATTTGAATTCTGAACGTACGCCAATACTTTATTTATTCCACTGTTCTTTTAACCGTTATTCAACATTCTCAGAAACTATTTTGCAATGCAAACCAACCCCTGTTGCAACATTTTATTGTTTGCTATGTCACTGTTGCAATACCACTCTTCGCCTCGTGCATGTAAAGGGCGAATTGGTGACCATTCCGTCTGCCCCCTTCGACCAATCACAGTGAAGCAAGCTTGTCAGTTGCCAGAAAGAACCATCTCTCTCTAATATCACTCTTGCCAACTGGGGTTTTTATTTCTTTTTTTTTTCTTTTTTGGCAGGTGGGGGAATAATCTTGGCTTCACTTGTAAAGGGAAATTGGAAAATCAAATCTCAGGTGGTTTTTCGAGATTGCAAAAGGTGTACATATAGATTGAGTCTTCAACTCCATTGGTTTTTTTGTGTGTTTTTTTTAGTCTATTTTTATTGTTTTTTTTTCAATTATTCCAATCATTTTCCATGGGATGAATTGACAAATGCAAAACATATTCAAGGAATTCCTATTATTATTATTGTTATTATTATTATTGTTTCTTTAGTCTTATGCTTGTGAATTATATATTTAATACGCATATTGCCGTTTTTACCTAACCTTGTAATGTTAGATATTTTCATTATTATTAAGTTGCTATCAATTTATTTCTAAATGTTTATATATATATATATATATGCATATATATATATAATCATATATATATAGATAGATAGATAGATAGATAGATAGACTATATAGATAGATAGATAGACAGACAGATAGATAGATAGATAGAAGATAGATAGATAGATAGATAGATAGCATAGAAAAATTATAACTAAGTATCAACCCCAGACTGCCTTGCCCACCCACCTTAGTATATGTGTATATATTATATATATCTATATATATTATAATATATATATATATATCTATATATATATGTATATATATGCTTCACAGTCACAAAGGTGTACGTGACTTCATTATATAAGGTAATACCCTAGGAAAAATGCCAGGCAAAAGGAAAGGTTTCAGTCAGTACCAAGCGCTTTCTCCAGTCTGTTCAGGCATCGCTTTCTTGTGGTATTCTCTCATTGAGAGAGAGAGAGAGAGAGAGAGAGAGAGAGAGAGAGAGAGAGAGGAGGGGATAAGAGGAGAGGAGAGCAGGAGAAGATGTGGGACATGTACCCAATCCCAGGCTGCAACTTATATCTAAAATTTACACATACCCCCAACCTACCCACTGACCCCATGACCCAGTGCCCAGGCACAGAAGGCAGTCGAGCGTTCATTCATTCTGAGAGCAACTTACCTCCCCCCAAAAAGGGATGAATTCCTTTATCCTACAAATAACCCAGGACTCGGGCAAAGTCCTACGGAATCCTACACCCAACTTCGGGACGAAATAAACCCGGGATTTCGTCAAGTTCGGATTAGGAACTCGGCCGTAATCCTACAGGAAATTAAGGTTTAACGAACCTTGAGCCTGCTTGGCTTATAGGATACCCCCACTCCCATACCCCCCTAGTCCCTAGGATATAAGGGGAGAGGGGGGTAGGAAGGCTAGACTTTGGGAAGTGAGAGAGGTGTGAATCCTTCTCTTCATTAGCAAGAGTTTTTGGAAAAGTGCTTGGTGATTGATAATAATAATAATAATATAACAATAATAATAATAATAATCGTCAAGAACAACAATAATAATAATAATAATAATAATAATAATAATAATAAATAATAATAATAATAATAATCAAGTCAAGAAACACAAGATGATAATAATAATAATAATATAATAATAATAATAATAATAATAATAATGATAATAAGAATAATAATGATAATAATAATATAATGAATGATAAAGAAATAATCAAGTCAACGAAACACAAGATATTGTCAAAGAACCAAAATATATATTAAAAATAATAATAGTAATAATAATAAGAGTCAAGAAACACAAGACAATAATAATAAAAATAATAATAATAATAATAACAACAACAACAACAACAACAACAACAACAACAACAATAGTAATAATAATAATAATATAATAACTAATAATATAATCAATATAATAATAATAATAATATAATAATAATAATAATAATAATAATAATCAAGTCAAAGAACAAAATATATATATATATATATATATATATATATATATATATATATATATATATATATGTATATATATATATATATATATATATATATATATATATATATATATATATATATATATTAAAATCTTTCCCAATAAATTTAGAGAATATAGACAAAACTAAAATACAAAATTAATTCCCAATAAAATTGCAGGAACTGAAGATAAATAAGATTTTAAAGAATTGATACCCAACAAATTTCAATACGATTCGTAAACCCAAAGCTAAGCCAGGGTTCAAAAACCGGGAATTTATTTACGGTTCCCAATAAACCAATAAACAGTACACGCCCTTTCAATGGGAATACAATTCGCCTTTGTTTTGTAGTGATTGAAACTAAATGGGATATTCATAGGTTATGTTGCTCATAATTTCTCTCTCTCTCTCTCTCTCTCTCTCTCTCTCTCTCTCTCTCATCTCTCTCTCTCTCTCTCTCTCTGAACTGTTTTTTTTAAATATATATTTTCACTAAGACATTTTTTTTATTTTTTTTTTATGAAGACGCTAAATAAATTTTATGATATTACACAAACTCCTCACTCTCTCTCTCTCTCTCTCTCTCTCTCTCTCTCTCTCTCTCTCTCTCTCTCTCTCTCTCATATGTTGCAGCACCAATGGTCTGTATCATTGAAGAACTGTGACCTCAGCACACATTGCATGCAATATTCTTCGTTGCATGAGAGAGAGAGTGTGTGTGTAAAATGAAGGAATTCTTGTCATTGCCCTTATTCCAAAACTATCAATGTATCTATTCAGTGAAAAAGAGAGAGAGAGAGAGAGAGAGAGAGAGAGGTCAATCGTAAGAGTTATTCGTTGTATTTCCTCGAAACTAAAAGTCTGCGTCTAATGTAATGTAGCAACAAAAACGTCCACAGGGGGAGAGAGGAGAAGAGAGAGAGAGAGAGAGAGAGAGAGAGAGAGAGTGACGAGCACGCTATTGCAAATGACCAGCAAAGTAAAAAAAAAAACAAAGAATTTCTTAACTGGATAACTTGTTGGTCGTTTCTTGTATGAAAAGTTGGTGTATATAATATGCTTGTGTTTTAAGTTTAGTGGTCAGTGAGTGTTCTTCTTCTTTTCGTGATGTTTCAGTGAGTTTTAGTACGTTTTTTAGAATATACATTTTATCTGTGATGAATTTAATTTCTTTTCATATGACTTTTATTTTATTTAAATATCTATGTGAGTTAACCTCAAATATTTTAATTTTAGTATTCTAGGTGACTCAAACTCAGCGTATTTATATTATATATTATATATATATATATATATTATATATCTATATATATATTATATATATATTATATATATATATAGATATATATATATTATATATTCATTCATCTCTGAGTTTTATATTTTTCCATTATTCTTTAATTCAATTCAAAATATTTTTGTCATCTACAACTTTATTGATTTCACTAATTCTCTTTTGTTTTATCATTTTTCAAGTTTTATTACATTTATTTCCGATCTTCCAATGACATCTGTATCACCTCGGATTTCTCCATAATAATGATTCAGTCTCTTACTGTTATTTATTTTGTTTAAATCTATTTAATCACATCCAATACCAACCTTTCATCTCCTCAAATATCCAGATAATATCGATTCAGTCTCCTGATTCATTGCCCAAATAAGTCCAGCTGTTAATTTATCATAATAAATTCCCTGGGTTTTCTACCTCATCAAACGCCATTATTCTCATCTGTTCTAACCAATTATACCAGACAATAACAATCCGGGATTTATTGCTGAATAAATCCCACACCTGATGTATTGCAAAGTAAATCCTCTCTCCTTTATTCCAATACATTTCTCTCTCTCTCTCTCTCTCTCTCTCTCTCTCTCTCTCTCTCTCTCTCTCTCTCTCTCTCTCTGAGTGAGGTCCCGCTTTGGACACCCATTCTCCATGATTTATGAGCCCCTCGATAAATTACATAAATTACAAGACGCCTTTTAATCTGGTCGTAAATCCCCCCGCCCCACTCGCCCCCCTTCGTGGGGGCGGCTGAGGGTGGATTAGGGGACGATGAGGAGGGATTAGTTATGGTGTCACGCGGATTCACCTGGTGATTTATTGATCTGAAGTACCTTCCATTGTACCTCACTTATTCCTGGTCTTGTTGGCTGACGAATCGATGGATGGGTTGGTTTCAAATTGTGCGTTGGAATTGGGGTGTGTGTGTGTCTGTGCGTGTGTGTGTGCGTATGTATCTTTGATTATATGTATATTTACAGAGATACATTCGTACATTTGTAAAGATATATTGACAGATAAACAAATCGTATAGCCACTAAGACGTATGGATTGATGAATATACAAATCGTATAGCACACAGACGTATGGATTGATAAATATACATTTATATACATAAATTGATAAGTTGGTAAATAGATTAGCAAATGATAGATATATTAAAAACTTCAAACACTCACCAAAATATACTCCCACCAAAAAAATAAAATTAAAAAAGATAAATAAATAAAAACAGATTCTTCCCCCGAACTGCAAAATAAAAAAAAAATCACACGAACCATTTTGACACTCGTCCAATCGTGGCATTTATCACCTCAAAAACAGCCACCTAAAACCCACCTGTTAAAAGAAAAAAAAAATCAATGAAACAGCGCCCAAAACCCGCTAGTTATCGCTCACTCCGAATCCCCACTCGCAAAACCATCATTCGTATGTTTTGGAGTCGCGGCCGGTTTTTAGATATATGATTTCGGTGTCCTGATTGTAAGCGTATGATTGAATGCGAACGGGAATTCCATTAGTCTAACTCGCCGTGTGTGTGTGTGTGTGTGTGCGTGCGTCCGTGTGGACCCGGGAATGATAACTGGGTCGTATTTTGAAGTCTCTCTCCTGTTTATAAGTTTTGTTTACGTTGCTGTGTGGTTGGGTTTGGGGATGAAGTATTGGTTCTCATGCTTCGTGTTTTTGGTGGTGCTTCGTGGTGGGTTTCTGCAATAAAAGGCTGTTTTGGGCTCCAGTTGGGCGTGTGGGGTCTCGCAGAATAGGTATTCTGACTGTAGAGTCGCACAGAATCTAAACAGGACAGGTATTCTGACTGTAGTCTCCCAAAGAACCTGAACTGACCAGGTATTCTGACTTTAGAACCCAACATAACCTGAACTGACCAGGGATTCAGAATATAGAATCCCAGCCGAGCAGGTATTCTGTACGTAGAGTCTTAATAGAGCAAGTACTCTAAGTGTAAGACACAAATGAGCTGGTATTCTAAATGTAGAAGTTAAATTAAGCTGGAAATCTAAATCAGTATAATTCCCACTCAAATCTGACTTAAATCTACGTAAAGGATGATTTTAGCTTAAAATAAACTAGAAATCATCCGACATAGATGACTAATATATATTATATATTTTTCGTAGAAAGTATAGTTAAGTCTATTATATTTTATAGCAAATATAGTGAAGTCAACTATATTTTATAGGAAGCATAGTTTAGAAGCTATATTCCTAAAGAAAATATAGTTAAGTCTACTATCTTTTATAGAAAGTATAGTATAGAAAATATAGTTAAGTCTAATATCTTTTATAGAAAGTATAGTATAGAAAATATAGTGAAGTCAACTATATTTTTAAAAAAGAATTGTTTAGCAGTTATATTTTTATAGAAAATGTAGTTAAGTCTATTATATTTTATAGAAAGAATATTTTAGTCCTCTGTAATCTTATAGAAAGTATAGTTAAGTCAACTATATTCTTATAGAAATACAGTCTAGCCAACTATACTTTTATTAAAAAAATATAGTTTAGCATTTATATTTTATAGAAAGTATAGTTAAGTCAACTATTTTATTAAGAATGTATCATGAAGTCTAATCAAGCCACTAACATTGGTTAATAGATACATAAATCACTTCAGGTATTTAGGAAAACCGCAATTTATTTAACTGGCGGAAACCTACAGACACCCTGTAACATACATTCCATGCCTGTAAAAAATATAGTTAAGGATAAACTGTTAGTTTTAATTCACACAAAGTTAGCTTTTGTGTCTCCTAGTACGTCCATACTTTCCTAATTTGAATTAAGAAACAAACTATAAGTTGTACCACACAAAGTTATAATTATGTGTCCTGGCAACTCCATACTCCTTACTCGAAAGTGTGACCTACAGATTCACTCAGACAGCAAACGATTCATGTTTCGGGCAGCGTATATATATATATATATATATATATATATATATATATATATATATATATATATATATATATATTTATATATATATATTATGAATAACTTGATCACGAAGTATATAAAACGTGATGCTACGTATAAATAAAGGTTTTTGCCACGAAGGAAAAAATGA
>NC_087222.1:29461189-29466189 GCF_015104395.2 Macrobrachium nipponense
GGGACCTTGGTATTCCTTTGCCCCCTTTCTTTTAACAATATTTTTATTTATAAAAACGTTGTTATTGTAAACTCGCGGGCATTTTAGCCAAATGTTTTAGTGTTTTGTACAGGAATATCTATATACAATGAATATTTTTTGCAATATATTTATTTGTAAAAAAAAAAAGTTGCTATTGTAAACTAGGATATATTTATTCACTCTCTTACTGGTTATTTTTTTTACTCGGGGCGGGTTTTAGCCAAATGTTTTTTTTTTTTTGTTTTTTTTTTTTTTTGTACAGGAATATTTATATACAATTGAATTTATTTTTTGCAATGTATTTATTTGTTAAAAAAAAAAAAACGTTGTATTGTAAATAAATAGGAATGTATTTTACTCTCGTAAAGATATTTTTTTTATTTTGTTTTTTCTCGCGGGAATTTAGTCAAATGTTTTAGTTTTTTATACAGGAATATTTACGTACAATTGGTATTTCTTTATGTTTTCACAATATGTTTTAGGCAACAAACATTTGCCTTAAATGAACAAAGCCATACATACTTATGTTATAAGTAAAAATACATAAAACGCTTTATCCAAGTCCCCACGCACAAACACTAAATATGTGTGAACGAGCACAAACACTTTATGTAGAAAAACAGGTCCTTACAGACAATATAAGTAAACATACGGGCAGACACTTAATCTGAGTGGTAATGCACAAATAATTCATATAAACAAACACCCACAAACACTAAGTAAGTGACCATATATACAGACATTTTACGTAGAAAAACAGGTCCTTACATACATTATAAGTAAACATACGTACAAACACTTAATCTATGCGCTAATGCACACACAATTTATGGAAACAAACACTTAAGTAAGTAAACATATATACAGACATTTTACTTAGAAAAACACATCATTACATACAACAATAGAAGTAAACATACTTACAAACGCTTAATCTAAGTGCTAATGCACAAACAATCTATATAAACAAACACCCACAAACTATAAAGCTTAGAAATTAAGTGAGCATATATGAAACATTTGACATCTACATGTGGAAAAAACAGGCCCATCACAAACAACTTGAGTATCATACACAACTCACAGTGCCCTATGCACAAACACTCCATGTACGTGAACCGGCACACACAAACCCGCACAAACGCTTTACGTAAGCGTGTGTGCAATAAGGTCCAGGAGAAGAGAGCTCTCTCAGCCTGGACAGACAAGAAGATGTAAGACCGAATAGCAAATTAAATTTCCGTGGCCTTATCACGAACCTCTTTACAAACCTCCAGATGGTCTCATAAATGCTGTTTAAGTGTCGGTTAAGTGTAAAAGTGTGTACTGCGGGGAAGATTGGGCCCTGGGAGAGAGAGAGAGAAGGAGAGAGAGGAGAGAGGAGAGAGAGGAAGGAGGGATATCTGCCAGTTATTCGGATCTTGGGTGACTGCCAGGAATCTTCCGGTGGCAGTTTTCTGCTAGATTTTTCTCCTTTCCTCTCTCCCTCTTCTCTCTCTCTCTCTCTCTCTCTCTCTCTCTCTCTCTCTCTCTTCTCTCACACACACACACACCATACCACATATACACACACACACACCATGTTATACTTAACTGTATATAAATACATACACACTTTACTTGACCCCAAAACAGTTAAGAAAAAAATAATTCAAAGTAAAACATTATTTGGAAACTGAAACAAAAGATGTATTCCATAATATATTATTAATATTATATAATATATATAATATATTATATATATAATATATATATAAATATATAAATTAAAAATGCCAGGTTTATATTCCAATGGTTGAATTTTAATTCAACAAAATATTTTGACATGGCAATGGGGAATCCCTTTTCCCAGTACTCTCAAACTTGTACATGGAAATTTTTTGAAAAACGCTAACTTACCTTAATGTCATTCATTATTCCTGTAAAATGGTATCGTATGTTGATGATATTTTAGCTGCCCTGCCTGTCCGGAATTGATTGAAATGATTTACTCCTCCAAATTTAAATAACCAGGTTACCCATCGATTAAGTTTACTCGAGAAATTAGAAAAAGACAATTGCCTCCCTTTCTTAGATGTTTTGGATACATAGAGACCTTTCAATGTAAATTCAGTATTTATAGAAACCGACCAACAACTTGAACTTATGTTATTTCTTCCTCAGGCCACCATCTTAAGCATAAAAATAATAAATTTTTTTCTTTTTTTGTTTTTTACGAGCATTACGCATTGTCAGTCCCCAATTATTTTGGATAAAGAAGAGTTTAATACATAAAACAAAGGTAGGGAAAGATTTTATCCTATCCTTCACATATATTGATATTTGTTATAATTAAAGGCCCACAAAAAGTATAGTGTAAAAACACGCAGAAAAGAAAATTTTAAGAACATTCTCAGTTTGCCTTTTTTTTAACGAATTTGAAACCATTTAAATCATTGTTAAAAGCTTTTAATGTCAACCTTGTTTCTTCCTATAATAACACAAAAAAGATTTGTTAATAAAAAATCCCCAGAGAAAGCAACAACATAATATTAATAAAAATTCCATGTATGGGATTGTCCCTCATTTTATCTCGAACCTCTAGCAAAGGCCTAGAAGTAAGGCCAAGCCAGCCATAAAGGTATTCTGTTAAAAACTGGGCCAAAAAATCTAATGCATTTGCATTATTTAATGTGAAAACAACCCACCGAATAAATGGGTTGGTAGTTCAGTAAAAATTGCAAGGTCAAGAGATGTCTTATCACGAAATCTTTTGGAGAATCTGCTTTAATACAACTTACATTTCATTGTAAATTTCAATGTTAGTTCTGGGCCTTTTTTTCATTTTAGACCCTTTGTTATTTGTAAATGTTAAGAATGCCTCAAAAGATATAATTACAGAATTAAATAAAAAATTAGTTGCCTTTGAGTTATCTTCGTTGTAATGTATGTCCTAACCTGTTATTTGTTGAAATGATTGTATTTGACCAAATTGGTTTTCCAGTTCTGGACACCTGTCTATTTTTCCTTTTAATTGTCTTGTCCTTTGTCTGGATGTTATTCTTAAACTTTTTTAATCGCACCCATTGTTTATGCTTGTTTGGGAAAGTTACTCCTTCCAGTGTGTTCGATCTTAGGTACTAATTTTCTTAATTCCCTATCTTGAGGTTTATACCGAATCTTGTTGTTATTCTTTTGCCCGTTTGTATGTCAGTTCTGCTCAGTAAAGGACTTGTGGAAACCGTGTCTCGCAGTTTACTCCTTCGTTTAATCTTCGGTGCAGTTTTCTTGCTAGATATCTCTCTCTCTCTCTCGGTCTCTCTCTCGTCTCAAATCTCTCTCCTCGCATTCACACACACACACACACACACACACATACACACACACACACACACACACACATATATATATATATACTATATATATTATATACACACATACACTTTACTTATGACCAAAGCAGTTAGAAAAAAATAAATTTCAATAAACATTATTTGAAACTAGAACAAAGACGATTACCATACCAAATATATATATATATATACTACCTATAATATATATATATATAGAGAGAGAAGAGGAGAGAGAGAGAGAGAGAGAGAGACAGAGAGAGAGAGAGATAGGAGAGAGAGAGAGAGATTGTTACAAAAACAGCTAAATACCAATTATAAAACAAAAACGAAATAATAAATATTTACGCAATTTCCTGAACCCACGTAATCGCACTTCAGTTCCTAATCCACCACTACGACCAAAATCATTTTAACGCTTCCAGAAGCCATTCCGTAGCCCTACAGATATCTATAGGAGCCCAATTCGGGTCCCTAAAGAGACTATGATTATTCCACGAGGTCGAGGTCGTCGTCCGATTCTGAAATGGAATCCTGGATTCTGTAGAGCTGGTCTTGACACCAGAGATCGTGAGGACTTTCATTATTAACCTTTGTGAATCATTTTGGAGGTCGAGCTGTGAGTGAATATATATATATAGTTTGAACAGTTTGGAGGATAGTTTGAAGCCTAAATATTAGAGCCTTGGTTAGTTTAGACTTTGTTATTTGGTAGTTTGAGAAGTAAATATTAAAGTTTGAATAGTTTGGAGTTTACTAATGGATAGTTTGAAGCCTAAATATTAGAGCCTTGGTTAGTTTAGACTTTGTTAATTGGTAGTTTGAGAACTAAATGTTAAAGTTTGGATAGTTTGGAGTTTGCTAATGGACACCCATCCAGATCCTGACCAGACTCAGGGTCTCTGAACCACACTGGCTACCAAAATTAATCTTCAATTAAGACAGGAATAAGTCAGTGTCCCCTCGACATAAAAGAAAGGCGATAGATAGAAAACGTCAGCCATGTAATAGAAGACGGTAGCCAGGTAATAGAAGACGACACCCATGCGATAGAAAACGGCAACCAGGCTATAGAAAACGACACCCAGGCGATAGAAAACGGCGGGCCAGTTATCCAAGCCAGAAATTGGTCCAGGGACGTTAAAGAGTTAATCAAGATGGCAAATATGACCCCTGATTAAGGCACAGCCAAGATTCAATAGAATAAAGTATCAGTATTAGCTGAGAGAGAGAGAGAGAGAGGGGGGGGGCTGATATCCCAGTGGTTGGGACGCTAGGCTCGCCTGTGAGGGGGTACCAGATCTGAGTTGTGTCTCGAGTGAGGCAGACCAATTATGCATGAATTGTTCTGGGGTGAATATTAAATATTCCCGTGCAGTTTACAGTCGAACATTTTGTTGATATGGGTTTTAATTGGGGTCGCTGACGACTCATTAGTATATACGAGACAATAGGGTATGGATAGAGGTAGCTGACTTGTCTATATAAACAGATAGCTGTGTCTTTATGCTTATATAGATCATATAGACAATTTAACCCGGTGATCCAAGAAATAATCAACCACGGGATTCTTGGTTTTCAATTTCATCAAAACTGAAGACTGAGATAGAACAGAGAAAGCCACATGTCTATATAAACAGATAGCTTTGT
>NC_087222.1:29471189-29473689 GCF_015104395.2 Macrobrachium nipponense
ATTGACTCTCAGGGCCTCCAAATACACTGAGTATGAACACACGTACACCCTTCTAACTCAGTGTATACTATATCCTTTGTATACCGCTGTATACCTGTGTAGTAAGTGTAAATAAAGATGCATGTCTGGAAACTCGAGCCATTTATCGCCAAGACAAATAGTGCAAGTCGAGACGAGAACTTAATTGAGAGAGAGAGAGAGAAGAGAGAGAGAGAGAGAGAGAGAGAGAGAGAGAGAGAGAGAGGGAGGAGTAGTTTCATATTTCTGTAATGAAGACACGTCGAACCCCATCACACTGCATTATGCATCTCTCTCTCTCTCTCTCTCTCTCTCTCTCTCTCTCTCTCTCTCTCTCTCTCTCTCCATTACTGCATTATGCATCTCTCTCTCTCTCTCTCTCTGTATTTATTTATCTCATAGAGAGAGAGAGAGAGAGAGAAAATATGACTTTGGCAGAAGCCACAGTTTAGGAGCAACCAGGAACCACATAGGTAGTAAAGGACCCCAACCCCTCCCCCGCCTCTGGAAGGGCCAGGGGAAGGTGCCTAAAATATAACCCCCCCCCCAACCCCCACACAGCCCCTAAATCGTCTCACTTGATGACCCTACCGAGAGCGACTACTAGCGACTTAATTGTTCACGTGGATGGAGGTTTTAGTGAGCTCTCCTGAGAGGCTTCGATACAGCCATGAAAAGCCGATATCCTGAAGGATTGCTCCTTCCACGTCCTTCGCTACTTGATATCCTGAGTGGATATAACCTTCTCTCCCATCCCCCCACGCCCCCCAAAACCCACCCACCCACCCCAGTAGGCTCTTAGTGAATTTATACGAGAAGCATTATATACCTTCCCTTCGTCCCCTGGACTTCTTGAGAGAAACATTACCAGTCTTCCCTCATTCGTCTCTTCTTGTGTTTTTGGCGAAACACAAAGTCGTTTCTGTACAATCATCTTTGGGTAAGGTTTGTTTCTGGGGTTACCAGCTGAAATTGGTCGCTAGCTTGTCGAAATAGGATAGTTTAACGTCTGGGTAACCCGTAGGTAAGGGCAGCGGGCCAATTCGAGGCCTGAGAAGGCGTGAAATCTAACCAAGAAATGCCCCTGACAGGGCAAAACCGAACGAAAACAAAGGAACACAGTGTTGTGGTTGAAATCCTCGTCACGCTCCTTCCGGGGCCCCCCCCCCAACCAATGGCAAATCCCTTAATGGACGGCACGACAGTAATGAACAATTCAGCGACGGAGAAGCACACATTATTACTGCGGGAATTGAGCGAATGGAGCATCCCCATTCGCTGATTAAGACGGTCCCTTCAATTTTTAATCCGCTGGCGCGCGCTCGCTCGCAACACCGCCATCATATATACTACGAGCGACGCGATCCATTAATGGAAGCTGTAATGGTGGAGTGTTTGCCGTGCCATTAGGGCGTTACGCTCGATCGAGGGCCCCATCATCCCATCCCCGCCTCGCCCCCCTCTGTCAGCTGATGAGGATTATTATGATCGTGATGATGACGCAATGTGGGATCAGTATCGTACATCATTTAGGATTTGTCTCGTACCTAATTCTCGTTTTCTATTTTTTGTGGGGAGGTTATGGAGAGGAGTTTGTCCTTTCATTTTTAAGGAGGAGGGAGTTATAAATTGACCCACAGTCTAAAAATGACGGGAAACGTGACCTTTGACCTAATATAAACAATGATTCCATTGCTAAATTCGCTTTTATACACGAGAATCGTACGTGATTTACGCTTTATCTCGCATTTATTTCACGTCTTCTATATTTTCGGGGGCTTGGGGGATTAATTTGTCATTATATTTTTAAGGGGAAGGAGGTTATGAATCGACCAACAATCTAAAACATGACCTTTGACCTTATACAACTACCCATTCCATTGCAAGAACCACAATATCCACTCACCTGAACTAATTGACCTGTCTTCATCTCTCTCCCCCAACAGGTGAACCGCTCCCAAATGTGACCTGGTGGTCAGGGCCGACCCTCCTGGACTCCGAGGAGGAGGAGAGGCAGGTCATGACCTCCTCTTCCCCTTCCACGGTGACCCCGAATACCCAAGCGGCGCCCTACGTCACCAATACCCTGCATATCGACTCCCTGACGAAGGCTCACTTGGCCCAGAATCTCACCTGTGTGGCTGCAAACACTCCTGTGCTGAGACCTCTAACTTCTACTGTGCTCCTCAGGCAAACAGGTGGGTTTGTTTACATTTTTCTTTGACAGGTGTCTGACAGGTAAAAGTGACATTACTCTTTGACAGGTGTTGGACAGGTAAGACTGACATTACTCTTTGACAGGTGTTGGACAGGTAAGACTGACATTACTCTTTGACAGGTGTTGGACAGGTAAAGATGACATTAATTCTTGACAGGTGGTTGGGAAATAAGGATTGACATTACTCTTGGAAAGGTGGGGGACAGGTAAAATGACATTACTCGACAGGTGTTTGGGCACTAAGACTGACATTACTCTTGACAG
>NC_087222.1:29478689-29562462 GCF_015104395.2 Macrobrachium nipponense
TCTCTCTCTTTCTGTGCTCCAGGACATAATTATGACCTTCTCCTCTGATTTAATCATTAAACAAGAGACGATTTCTCTCTCTCTCTCTCTCTCTCTCTCTCTCCTCTCTCTCTATGTTTTGAACTGTTAACCCTTTCCCCCTGACACTTCTCTCTCTCTCTCTCTCTCTCTCTCTCTCTCTCTCTCTATCACCTTTATCTTCAACACCTGATATTTTATCCAACATAATTTACCCCCCCCCCCAAAAAAAAAGAAGTTCCTTTCAAAATGAAACACTCACCAAACGGGTCAATACTCACCAGGCGATCTTTCACAAAATCGGACCCCAAGGCCGAATTTACCCTCCCTCAAAATACCAACACCTGGACCATAAGTCTTGGCATAACAATGGCTGAGTCAAGGTAGAGGTGTGGGGAGGGAGGTGGATGGGTGGGAGCCATCTTACCACTCTCTCTATGGTAGGTAGGGTACAGGTCACTAGGTCCCCTAACCACTGACTTACAAGTATACTGTGCACAGTTTCACAGTGATGGTGCATCTTGGAAGTATTTTATTCTATTTCCAAAAAAAAAAAATGTATATATGCATATATATTTATAGAATAAGTAAAATAGATCAAACACAAATACAATTTTAGACGGACAATATTTTATCACCCCCCAAATGCCGGCACAAACCACGACAATGCGCCGTTATCGTATTTCACCACTTTTATTCCCCTCGAAGGACAGGTCAGATTAATCGCCCGCCGCCGCCACCGCCCCCCAAAAAGGAGAAAAGAGGACCCGCGGGGTGTGTAGGCGTAATTGGGCGCACAGGAAGGAGTCCCGGCCTGACCGCGGGGGGGCATAATGGAAGCCCCTGGCGGGAATAACAATATGTCAGTGCGCGTTGCATTATAAGAGTGAGTGACGTGAGTTGTAACCGGGAGGTGAGGTAACAAAATTACCTCATTCATCATGTTGGCTCCCCCTGCTCTCTCTCTCTCTCTCTCTCTCTCTCTCTCTCTCTCTCTCTCTCTGCACCTCATGGACTCTGTCAGTGAAATGATGGGTCCAAAGACCGTAGATTTATGCGTGATTTTTATACTGTCATGAATGATCATGAAGTGAAATGTGGGTTGCATAGACCGTGGATTTATTTGCCACATATATATATATTTCTCTCTCTCTCTCTCTCTCTCTCTCTCTCTCTCTCTCTCTCTCTCTCTCTCTCTCTCTCATTTTGTAACAAAACTTGTTACATCATCATCAGTTCTTAAGGTGGCAAAGTCACTGGGTCACTTTACTGAAAGCCTGACCTAGTCTCTCTCTCTCTCTCTCTCTCTCTCTCTCTCTCTCTCTCTCTCTCTCGTTTTATTCCCCAAACAGCTGTGCATGGCCCAGGACTTAAAAGCACTCTTACACGCCCCACTAACAATGGCTGGTGGTCCTTAAACCACAATCGTCCGAAACTTTATGGTATTTTTTTCGTTTTTTTATTTTTTCTCTCCCTAATTTTCCATGAAAACTGCAATAACGCAAGGCAATAACAGGTGGTGATTGACGAGGCTACCTGCGCCGCGGAGTAAATGACCAATATATCTCAAGCCACACCCCCGCCCCCCGCCCCCCCTAGAGCCGCCACTCCCAAAACCCCCCGTGACGCTTGCGAATTATGATGCTCAATTATCTTTAGGGGAGGAGGAGGAGGAGGGGTTGGTTGCCATAGGAAGTGTGGGAGGGTGGGGGGGGGGGGTGAAGTGGGTTATTTATTTTTCTCTAGGTTTGATTTTGTCTTGATTTCTCAGGCGTTGTTTTGTTTTGTTTTCGCGACTTGAGAGAGAGAGAGAGAAGAGAAGAGAGAGACATGAAGATGATTGGAGAGAAGAGAGAGGTACCTCTAAGAGTAATGTTTTTAACCAAGTGGTTATATTACTATATACGTATATATATGAGAGAGACAGAGGGAGAATTAAGAGAGCTCTAAGTAATGTTTTCAACCCAAGTGGCTATATTACTATATATATATATATATAGAGAGAGAGAGAGAGAGAGAGAGAGAGAGAGAGAGAGAGAGAGAGAGAGAGACTCACTCTAGCAAGCGAGAAAAAAATAATAGACCTGGCCACACGCGTGGAGTTTTGGAATAGCCTGCATTGTTTCTAAAAACAATAGGCCTATTTATATTGTTTAGAACAATAGGGTGAACTGTCTCAACCTTTTGATGACTCCAGAAGACCCTTAGTGAAACGCCCACTATGGTACCATACCCCCTTTGCCCAAGACCACTCAAGTCTCAATTATTGTCAATATAAACCAATACACTTAGCTTAATACATAATTTAGGTATGAATAGCTAGGAATGAAACATACGAGAAAGTTAAAAGCATTTATAGTTTTATATAGTTATTTAGTTACAAAATGGGCACATGTATACATAGACACATTGTAATCAAATCTATACAAATATCCAGAGGTCAAGTCCCATACCCCCAAGGGGTATTGATACCCACTGTTAAGAAAACTTGGCATTAAGCATAAATGTATGTACTATATATATATATATATATATATATATATATAATATATATATATATTATATATATATAGATGTTATATATATGTTATATAGATTATATATGTGTATATCTATAATGTATATATAGATATATATAGTAGATATATATATGTTATATATATATATAAAGATAGATGATAGATATATATGTATATTTATATATGTGTATATATATAGTGATATATATATATATATACATATTTATTTATATTATTTTCTCATAGTAACTACTTTTAAATAGCCTACATATACGTAAAAATATTCAATATACTTTATCTTTATTTTACCCCCAAAAAAAAACATTTTTCTCATCGCATATTTTGAAAATCAAACTTGCAAAATACAAAAAAAAAAAAAAAAAAAAAAAAAAAAAAAAAAAAAAATCATAAAAAACATAATAAAATTGAATTGCGTACGTCACACAGGAAAGAACCCAAATCAGTGGACACCCAGATTGGGGAAGAATATCGTCGGGAAGTAATAAACAAAAGAGTATTTTCCCACAAGACGGAAAATAAAAAAATAAAAAACTATATTTTCCACAGGATTGAAAACGAAGTATCGGGCGATCTCTTTCTCTCTCAGCCAAGAGAGATAAGATTTTGGCCAGAAATTACCTACTACTCTGCCTCCTCACTCTTTCCTCAGCTTTCTTCCTCCTCCAAGGAGGAGGTTTATTGCCTGCTCTCTCTATTTCGTAATAAAGGTTGAGGATCAATTCTTGCTGGGAATATTATTGTTTTTTTTTTTATTGAATCTCATTCTGGGGGATGTGATGGGGAAAATATCATTTTGGTGTTTTACTTTTGTATTAATTTGTATCTTTTGTGTATTTTATATATTTGGTGTATATTTTGTGTATTTTGTATTAATCCGCATGTTTATATCCTAATAGTTTCAATAAAAATACACTATTTTTATAATCATGATACATTTTTTCTGAATGCCAAATCATTTTGGTGTTTTATTTTTGTATTAATATGTATATTTTCTGTATATTTTGTGTATTTTATAGTAATCCACGTGTTTATTTCCTAATAGTATCAATAAAAATACACTCTTTTTATATTCATGATACATTTTATCTGAATGCCAAATCATTTTGGTGTTAAATTTTTGTATTATGTATATTTTCTGTATATTTTGTGTGTGTTTATGTATATTTTGTGTATTTACAGTAATCCACGTGTTTATTTCCTAATAATGTCACTAAACATACACTACTTCTATAATCATGTTACATTTTTGCCAAATCATTTGTGTATTAAAATTGCATTTATGTTTTTTTCCATGCATGCATACATCGTACATGTTTAGGATGAATGTATGGATCTGTATATGTGGTCAACATTAATACACGAACGCATACAACCATACGGGCATCACATCCACACATGATGTATGCATACATGAATTACTGCACAAATTTATGAATTTGATATATACCCCATCTGGATATATCAGTAAAATAATATATTATTAATATTGATAAAGAATAGATAAATAGGTGGATGTCAAATATACAGATTATGCAACAATAAACAAAAAACAAATTAAAAATAAAATTGTTCCCCGTCACTTGCTTGACATTTCAAAAAGGGTCGTTCTTTTAAGGTTTTTCGACATCTCGAAATAGCTGTTGTTTTAGGGTTTTTGACATCGCAAAAAGGGTCGTTCTTCTAGGTTATTTCAACATTTCAAAATAGCTGTTCTTTTAGGTTTTAGATTCTCTGGGAAATAATGTGTATGCCTCTAGGGAAGATATTGTTTTTTTTGTTTATTTTAATTCTGTGTTTAATGGTAGATTTGCTTTCTTATATAATATTAAAAATTATATATTAAGAAATTATTTCCACTTTTATATATTTATTATAATCTAAGACCAAAATTTTCATTTAATTTCTATTTTTATTTTATTTTATAGTTTCACACATTTTTTCCAGTTTTGAATTATCTTACCCGTATTAAATTACGATTTATATCTAAATTTAATTTTTAATGTCTTTTTCGTGTTTTTTTTTCGACCCGAATTATATATTAGTTTGTCTGGGGTATAAAGATAAAATATTTACCCAAAATAATCAGGCAATGTACCCTACCTGCTTTTCCAAAATATATATATAAAAAAACTCAAAAAGCAATAGAAAACTAGTTACTGTGCATGGCATATATATTATAATATATATAATTATTATATATATATAGATGAGAGAGAGAGAGAGAGAGAGAGAGAGAGATGAGAGAGAGAGAGAAGAAGACTATAATCAGGCAATCTACCCTACCTGCTTCTCTAAAATATTACAGAAAAAATATATGTTAAAAAAAACTGTCAAAAAAACGGAGCCTGAAAACAAAATCTCTCCTTTATATCATTTTTCTCAAAACGAGTTTTAAAACGGATATGATTATTATTCGAGATTAAAAACAGGTCAGGTCGGGTCGGGGGCGGGGGAGAGGGAGAGAGAGAGGCTCTTTAGGTAATTAATTCCGTAAAGTAACTCTGCTCCTTTTATGGTGGACGCCGTGAAAATTGATGGGTGGAAAAATTGGCGGGAAACAAAAATGTTATGGAAGATTTTAAAAGTCTTTGGTTTTTGACAGATTTTTTTATATATGTATTTTGGAAATGCAGGAAGGTTAGATTGCCTGGTTATATGTCACTCTCTCTCTCTCTCTCTCTCTCTCTCTCTCTCTCTCTCTTCTAATGTACCCCCAGTGTACACAGACAGGAGAAAAGTACAAAAATGGCTAAAATGAAGCAGTTTCATATAATAATAATTCGAGTCTCAAAACGTACTGAATTCATTACATATTCCGTGGTAATGCAATGTAGGAGTTTGCCTTTTAATTATGCAAGCTTTGCAGAGAGAGAGAGAGAGAGAGAGAGAGAGAGAGAGAGAGAGAGAGAGAGAGAGAGAGAGAGAGAGAGAGAGAGAGGTAAATTCAAAAGGTATATTCTGAAGCTCCTAAGGAATTTATTTTGTTCGTAATTTTTTTTTCTTTATGGAATTCAAATATTTCAATATCATTGAGTTTTGGTGCCTCTCTCTCTCTCTCTCTCTCTCTCTCTCTCTCTCTCTCTCTCTCTCTCTCTCTCTCTCTCTCTCATCTATAAAAAAACATAACCTATTTCAAACCATCAAAAACAGTATGCAAGACTAAATATCCATCATAAAAAAAATCTACAATTCAAAAGAGACCAGAAATCAATCAATGAAGGGCACTGCAGATGGCAACGCTCTCCCTACTTGTGATTCAAGTATAAAGGAAAACTGTGGACCCTGAATATGGCAACACTAACGCTGTCCCATTGTGATAGGTATTGATCTAAGGTCACCTCAGGTCATTTGAGAGAGGGATATAATCCCTCTCTGATTGTCTTTCCTATCTATTTCGGCATTTGGACTTTTGTATGTAAATCTCAATACTTTTGGGACATTTAAGAGAACAAGGCGTGATGATCCGACCTCCAGCTTGCTCGCGGCGCGCGCTGAGATCTACGGTGGTCAGATAGCGCGTTGTTTCATCCAACGAAAATTAAAATGAATACGCTATATTTTATTGTAAATCATTTTTCTGTGCCGTTTAACATGCATATTATTCATTTTTGACATTTTCATTCTGATAAATAAACAATAAATACCCAATCCTAAATTCCTGTATCTTTAACTCAACACAAAACACCTTTTTCTGACCTTTTTAGGCTCCTCCATAGACCTTTCCTCCCCCCCCCTCCAACATAACAACAACAAAGTAATTTGTAGACTTATGGTCACGAACCACTTGATTCTTGAATACTCTGATTCATTCCTATTCACTCAGCTTGGTAAATGGACCAGTTATAATACCCTGGGCATCTTTGGGAGGGGCATTAATATACCCAAAGCCTGTAAGACCTACTCTTCTTCGTCAGAGTCAAAATGCTTTGTCAGGCACAAAGGAATCCCGAGTTCTTTGTCACAAACGAGACATAATATGATTCTGTATGGTGCCATAGAAATACCTTTCTATAGGAGATTATAGGAGCCTATAGGATCTGTCTTCTGAGATCCGCTTTATAGACATAGAATTCGGACCTGCGATATGTTTTTATAGACATCGACAGAGAGTGGACTTTGGCTTTATCTAAATTCGCTAGGTCATGTTGGAAGGGAAATGGCTTTAATACGAGAGAGAGAGAGTATGAAACATTCTCTCTCTCTCTCTCTCTCTCTCTCTCTTCTCTCTGCACCTCATGGACTCTGTCAGTGAAATGATGGGTCCAAAGGCCGCAGATTTATACATGATTTTTATACTGTCATGTATGACCAGTAAGTGAAATGTGGGTTGCATAGACTGTGGATTTATTTGCATATATTTCTCTCTCTCTCTCTCTCTCTCTCTCTCTCTCTCTCTCTCTCTCTCTCTCTCTCCTAAATATATAAAAACAAACTTCTCGAATAAAAATTGAAAAAAGGTCTTTCCAGTTCTGAATATGAAAACAGAAAAAAACTAATTTTTGAGAAAATCATTTCAGCTCATAAAAAAACTATATACCTCCACTCTGCTTCCAACTCTACCTCAAAAATAAAACATTGCAACAATAAAAAAACATTCTCAGTTAAACAAAAAAAAAACAATTCCAGCCCTGAATAAATATAAAACAAAAATAACCTCAATCTTAAAAAAACTATTGAAATAATTTTAAGAGCCATCCTACATTTCTATCCAAACATCTCTACAAGAAAAAAGGGAAAGAAAAAACATTCCCCTACATAAGAAAATAATCAGCTCCCTAAATAACTACAGAAAATACTGAAAAAAAAAAAAACACTTCAAAACTTTCACCCAGGAGACATACATGACCAACAGACCCTCCCCCCCAAAAAGAAACTTTGGTTTTCGAAAAGAAAAAAAAACTCCCATTTCGACTTCACGAAGCGTAGAAAACACCCTCCAGCTCAAAGGGAAAAGCCCCTAGAGAGAGAGAGAGAGAGAGAGAGAGAGAAGACCTTCGTCATTGGTATTAATATATACGAGATAAAAAAAAACCACGAGCCTTTGCAATGTAGATGAGGCTATACTCAGGTTCGTCTCGAACTCCTCCTCCTCCTTGAGATAGCAGACCACAGGGCCTCCTTGCTGTGTTGCTTAAGAAGGGCTGTGCTCTGATTGTTTGTTTGGACGTTTGTGTGTTGCGTTTGTGTAGGTAATTGTCAATTAGGGAGATGCATATTTTCAGAGAGGGAGAGAGATAGAGATACCACAGACGTCCTTGTGTTGAGGAGTTGATGCTGTACGTAATGTTATGAAAATTGTATGTTTGCTTGGCTTTTATGAGAGAGAGAGAGAGAGAGAGAGAGAGAGAGAGAGAGAGAGAGAGAGAGAGAGCCCCCCCTTCCCTGTATTGACAAAAGCAAAGCTCTGCAGACTGTCTCATAAATAGACAAAATTCACACGTGGATTATACGACCCTAAATCCTGATCCTCCCTCAAAAAAAATATATAAACAAAACCTTCAAAGAAAGGTCGAAGGTCAAACTCAAAAGGTCACGTGTTCCTTTGACCCTTTGAGGACAGGTGTGGCCCACCTGGGCCATAAAAGAGGTCCGTATTGACGACCAAAATAAAAAGAAAAATGTTGAGAGATTGTGAATTTTTCGAGAGTCAAGGTCATGAATAACTTTTTGTTGTGCCAAGTCCTCCCAGGGCCTCAATTAGCGATGAATGAGGTCACCTTAAGCACAGGAATGAATAATGGCGTTGAAGAAGGTGTGAAACAGTGTTTCTCTATTATTTTGTTTTAGCTAAAACTTGAATGATGGGAGGTTTAAGTTTGAACTAGGTGGTAACACAAGTTTGCAATTTTGCAAAAATAAATCACTTATCTTTAATCATTTTTTTTTTCAGACAAAAAAAAGGATATTTTTCTTATCAAATCTTTCGTTTTAAGACAAACATATTTTCTTTATTTTGTCTACGCCAGAAAAATAAGTTTTATTTATTTTTATTTGGTTTAAAACTTGAATGATGGGAGGTTTAAGTTTGAACTAGTGTAAGACAACTTTGAAATTATGCAAAAAATAAATCACTTATCTTTCATCTTTTTCAGACAAAAAGGATATTTTACTATCAAATCTTTCGTTTTGCGACAAACATATTTTCTTTATTTTGTCTTGGCCAAAAAAAGTTTTATTTATTTTTATTTTGTTTTAACACAATTATCATAATTTTTTTTTTCAGACAAACATTATTTTTTACGATCCTCTTTGAAAAAAGTGTTTTTTCAGAAGCACAAAAAATTATATTTTTTTTTTACCAAATCCTTCCTGTGAGGAAAACAAAACATATTTTCTTTAGTAATATAAAAATTAAACAAATGGGTCTTGTCGACAAAAGAATGTTTCGTGAATGATTCTCCTAAACTTATAGCAGCTCCCTGACTGATAGGGGAGAGGATATCACCTAGTTGTTATTAACTAACCTCTTTCTTCATCACCTGGCCCATTAACGAGCTAACGACCGTTTGTCAACGATCTTCAACGACTCTTGTTTTTTAAATCTACCTCTGTACTTGTCGTAACTTATTGTTCATTTGGACTAAAGATGAACCCAGGGAAGGGTTCGAAACCTTTCTGTAAAGTCTTCAAAATTATACACGGACTTTTTACACTTTGTATTATTGTGGACCCTTTAGAACATTATATATACTCTCGTGATAGAGAGTTTTTCCCTACTATTATTATTATTATTATTATTATTTCCCTCTTCCACCCTCTCTTGTAGTACCTTTAATCCTCAGTAACTACTACTACTACTACTTACTTACTACTACTACTAACTACTACTACTACTACTACTACTACACTACTACTACTACTAATAATAATAATTAATAATAAATTAATGTTTAATAATAATAATCAATAATAATAATAATAATAATAAAATAAACTGAATGAATCTTTCAAAGTCTGAAGAAAAAAAAATCCTGACTCTTCAGAAGACAACTTTCGCCTATAAAAGTTAACGAATAAACATTCACCCCCTACCCCCTCCCCAACACCCTCTCTCTCTCTCTCTCTCTCTCTCTCTCTCTCTCTCTCTCTCTCTCTCTCTCTCTCTCTCTCTCTCTCTCTTAGAGCTCTTGGAAAATTGGACAAACTCCTTCATGAAAAGTTAAGGTAAGAACCACGTGATATAAGGGATGGAATCCTTTCATAGTCCGGTAACTTCTGAAAGAGAGAGAGAGAGAGAGAGAGAGAGAGAGAGAGAGAGAGAGAGAGAGAGGGCGCACATACACACGCACATACACTTCCACACACGCGCACAAACATACACAAACTTGTCCACACATCGAGAGCTTTCAAAGGCTGGATTATACATAAACTTTCTCTAGAGACGTATTGAGTTTCTTAGAGAGAGAGAGAGAGAGAGAGAGCACAAACACTCACAAACACACACACAAAACAGCAAAAGTTTGCTAAAGCTGCGTTATAAAGTAACTTTTACCAGAGACTCCCTAAGTACCTACTTATATATAATATTATGGGAGCCGAAGTTCTCTCAACAAAACTTATAAATAAATTTAAGTATATACTTAGATTTTTTTTTCTTTTTTTTAACTGATGCTTTTGCTGGAGATAGAAACCACTTTAAAAGTTTTCTGTCATATTCATAAACTAGAAAATAATAATAAAAATAATAAATACAATTGTTCTAATTTTTTTTTTTTTTTTTTTTTTTTTTTTTTTTTTTTTCTCTATCACACTCCTCCAATTCGACTGGGTGGTATTTATAGTGTGGGGTTCCGGGTTGCATCCTGCCTCCTTAGGAGTCCATCACTTGTCTTACTATGTGCGCCGTTTCTAGGATCACACTCATCTGCATGCGTCCTGGAGCTACTCCAGCCTCTAGTTTTTCTAGATTCCTTTTCAGGGATCTTGGGATCGTGCCTAGTGCTCCTATGATTATGGGTACAATTTCCACTGGCATATCCCATATCCTTCTTATTTCTATTTTCAGATCTTTGATACTTATCCATTTTTTCTCTCTCTTTCTCTTCAACTCTGGTGTCCCATGGTATTGCGACATCAATGAGTGATACTTTCTTCTTGATTTTGTCAATCAACGTCACGTTTGTTCTATTTACACGTATCACCCTATCTGTTCTGATACCATAGTCCCAGAGGATCTTTGCCTGATCGTTTTCTATCACTCCTTCAGGTTGGTGCTCGTAACCACTTATTACTGCAAGGTAGCTGATGTTTGGTGCACAGGCTCCAGTGGAGGGCTTTTGCCACTGAATCATGCCTCTTTTTGTACTGGTTCTGTGCAAGTGCCGGGGCATTCACTTGCTATGTGGTTTATGGTTTAATTTTTCGTATTGCACTTCCTACATATGGGAGAGATGTTGTTCTGTCTATCGTTCTTTGAACATATCTGGTTCTTAGGGCCTGATCTTGTGCCGCTGTTATCATTTGCTTCAGTTTCCTTCTTTAGCTCTCCCCTCTGTACGCCCCCATTGCCATGTGTCATCGCTGGCTAGTTTCTTTGTCTTTCTCATGTATTGTCCGTGCATTGGTTTGTTGTGCCAGTCCTCTGTTCTGTTTGTCATTGTCCTGTCTCTGTATATTTCTGGGTCTTTGTATACTTTTATTAGTCCTTCTTCCCATGCACTCTTTAGCCACTCGTCTTCACTAGTTTTCAGATATTGCCCCAGTGCTCTGTTCTCGATGTTGACGCAGTCCTCTATACTTAGTAGTCCTCTCCCTCCTTCCTTTCGTGTTATGTATAGTCTGTCCGTATTTGCTCTTGGGTGTAGTGCTTTGTGTATTGTCATATGTTTCCTGGTTTTCTGATCTATGCTGCGGAGTTCTGCCTTCGTCCATTCGACTATTCCTACGATGTATTTGATTACTAGCACTGCCCATGTGTTTATGGCTTTTATCATATTTCCGGCGTTGAGTTTTGACTTGAGTATCGCCTTGAGTCTCTGCATATATTCTTTCCTGATCGTGTCCTTCATCTCTTGGTGTTTTATATCCCCTCCTTCCATTATTCCCAGGTATTTGTATCCTGTCTCGTCTATGTGTTTGATGTTGCTCCCATCTGGTAGCTTTATCCCTTCAGTTCTCGTTACTTTGCCTTTTTGTATGTTGACTAAGGCGCATTTTTCTATTCCAAACTCCATCCTGACGTCCCCAGATACAATCCTTACAGTCTGGATTAGGGTATCTATTTCCTTGATGCTCTTACCATACAGCTTGATGTCGTCCATGAACATCAGATGGTTGATTCTGTTGCCTCTTTCTTGAGTTGGTACCCGGCATCCATCTTCTGTAGTACTTTTGTCATGGGAATCATGGCACTACTACGAAGAGTCCTGTGGGGACAGTGAGTCGCCCTGGAAAGATCCCTCTCCTGCTATTAACCTCTGCTAGTCTTATTCCAGAGCTTGTAAGTATTGTATTCCAGTTGCGCATTGTATTTTTGAGGAAGCTGATGGTGTTTTCCTCTGCCCCATATATTTTCAGGCAGTCTATCAGCCATGTGGTGGTATCATCATCATCATCATCAGTATTATTCTTATTATTATTGTATTGATTAATTATTATTATTATTTCTATATTCAACGAAACAAACAGAACGAAAAAATAATCAATCCATCTCTCTCTCTACTCTCTCTCTCTGTAAAAACATAAACGCGTAAAATGAAGATAATAGATAAGAAGAAGAAGAAGAAGAAAAAAAAAGCCTTCTACCCCCTCCAGAGCTGAGGGACACCACGCCCGGAGTCTAAGCCAATCCTTTTGTTTACACTCTCGAGGGGCACGCCCCCCTTCACCCTCCCCCCCAAAAGGATCTCCATCCCAGGGACGCTGGCTACTTTTTCTACTGCCGAGGCAGCAGCCTGGGGTCGGAATCCCCTCTCACGAGAGATTCCAAAAGGATTCTTTAATCCATCGTAATCTCCATTTTAATCGCCATTGCTCTGGGGATTACCTGGAACACTTAAATATTCATTTCTCGGGAGATATGCAAATGACAGGTTGTCTAGCCTGGTTAAGGACTCGCTAATCCCCGGATTATTATTAGCTCGGGATTATCTTAAACTCAGCAGGGGAGTCAGGGGGACTACCTGGGTAAAGAGGGCCTTCAGGAATCGTTAATCCCCTCTGTAATCCCCGCCACGAATCTCTGTCTTTCTGTCACGTCTTTGTGATAATAAAAGTGAATATTTATTTTATTCATTTTACCTAAAAGCATTGTAGCAACTATCTACCTCAGAGAGAGAGAGAGAGAGAGAGAGAGAGAGAGAGAGAGAGAGAGAGAGAGAGAGAGAGAGAGAGAGATTGATTATCCAACTCTAGACACTGAACTTATTTCACGACGGACGAAAAATAAATGATAAAACCTTCCAAGAAGAAGAAGAAGAAGTTCCCTCATTAAAAAGGGTAATAAAAAAGAGGGTGGGGAAAGTGACACGAGGCGAGAGGAACGTAAATTACTTTGCTGTGGAATGAAACTCTGGATTACCTGTGGAGGGTCATCCTTCACTTTGATTAACGACTGGGGGTTGGAATCGCTCGAAGACGAGACGGGCCAAGGAAAATGACGTCACTTCCTGTTTTGGGAAGTAATTTGGGCATGAGGCCGCTGGACCTGTGCTCCTGCCCACCTTGGCTGCTACCCACGACACTGACTGACCACCAGGTACCTTATCCGCAAAGGGGTCGATGATTCTTGGGCTAAATTGTGGCCCCTAAGATCGACACAAACATAACTCAAGGAAGTCAACGAAAGTGATGATTCTCATAACAAAATCAAAGTTATATTGGTTATAGTCGCTATAACTGTTATAGTTTATAAGGGGGGAGAGGTAGGGTATCTGGTGGGCAGAAGGGAGGGAGGGGGGTGGGTCAAGGTTTTAGAGGGGTAGGGGTGGTGTCCTAACCCCAAATTCAGGCCCTGAAGCAACGTATGAACTCGAAGTATTAGCTTAGTAGTTTATTTAAACGTAGCTGGAATATCTCTCTCTCTCTCTCTCTCTCTCTCTCTCTCTCTCTCGTCGTAGTACCATCTTGCTTGGTGAGACGTACCCGCGTGAAGTCACAATATCAACAGATATCACAAGTTTAACATACGACTAGAATTTGAGAAATATCTAGAAGTGTTCGTGAACTATCGGTGATAAGATTAGTGTGAAAATAGTAGGATAAAGCGTCTTCTAAGTTAGTTTATCAAGTGTAATACTATAAATCAGAACAAGATGGCAGTAAGTTCCAACTGCGGGAAAAGGTGGCGTAATTTGGCGTGCTTAGCAGATTCGCAATACGATGAGGTAGCAGGAAGGGAACTGGCATTTTCTCATCTATGAAATCAGCAACAGCCCTAACCAAAAAGATACAAAAGCATTCATAGATATATTAGAAGGATATAATCCTTCAAACTGGAACAAATCCAATGAAAACATCTTGAAAAATAATTGAAGAAGTTCCTAAATAATCCAAGTGGTCAAGAGACTCATAAAGAAAATATACATAAACCAACATATTCCGACAAAGAAAATGAATAAGGTGAATCTTGTGAATATACTAATTGATGCATTAGGAAAAAGAATGCCAAAAGCATGCAAACTGTGTAAGGTTTGGTATAGCATAGTCAATCCACAAAACCTAATCAGAAAATGTGCTGCATGCAACATTCCGACCCATCCACAGTGTGCTGAGGTAATACAAGATTTGAGAAAAGATACAAGAATTTTTTGTTCACATGTCTATCATGGATAGACAATGTTATTAAATCAAGATTGAATGTACAAATAGTTGAGGATGAAGAAGAAGAGGAAGAGGAAGAATAAGAAGAAGAAGAAAAAGAAGAAGAGGAAAACGGAAGAAAAGTAAACAAAAATGAAATGACAGAAAAAAAATAAGGAAACAAAGAACAAGATAAAAGTATGGATGCAGAGATACTCATTGATACTACATATGAGGCAATAAAAGCAGCATACTACGAAGAAATAAATTGGGCGATATGACAACAGAAAAGCAAATCCCGAAGAGGCTCTACCCAGATCTATACAATGACGGGAACAAAGAGGAAAAAAATAGACAAGAAAGACAAAATCTGCAACCTTTTGAAAGAGGAATTGCAGATTTGGAGCAAAGATGTACTACAAACATCCTAAGATATGTCAAAAACTATGAAATATATGGTAATGTGCATACTTAGATGGATATGGGGATGATTGCAGAGATCTGCATCCAAAAATATGTAAAAACCTAAAGAAGGAAAAGGATGTAAGTTCGACAAAAAATGCGCAAATATATGCACCCTGTAGCCATGAATCATAATCAAATAAATAACCAACCAAGTAATAAAATCCAAAATAAGAAAGAAACAAATAAAGAGAGAAATCAAGAATATCAGGTAAAAGAGAAAAGCAAACCACAATGAGATATGCAGAGGTGTCAGCAAAAAATTTCAAAGCATCAGCTCCGAAATTCTACTCAAAGAGATAATAACTGTATTATTATGCAAGAGGATATTGCAGAAACGGAGAAAATTTTGCAGATTCGACACAAAATTAATAATTATGATGAAGGAAGATCAATATTATGGAAAAAGTTGGATTTTTTAATGTCAGAATTTCTGGAAATGAAAAAGAACAACATACCAGAACAGGAAAGAGACATGGGAAAATCCTATTACTATCAATATTAAATAAGGAAGGACACGCAAACCATCATAGTGATGAATGCGCAGGGTTAGTTACGAGTAACTCAAAAAGAAAAAATAGAGTACTTAGAAGAAACCTAACCCAAAATGAAAAGAAAATAGATATAATGAATAATAGTGAAACCTGGTATTCCCAAAGAGACTGGGAATGATGATCAAATAAAAGGGTTCCAAACTTATAGATCAGATAGAAAAAATAGGAATCAAGGGGGCAACCGCAATATATGGGAAAGACAAAAAACAAGGAAAAAATATATGAAATAAATAGTAACTCAGAATGTGAACTAATAGCGGTAGAATTTGAATCTGAAAAAATTGATGAACATAGTAATATATAGACCTCCTAATACTAAAGAGTTTGACTTAATAATTGAAAAATTGGATTGATATATGTAGAAATCACAAGGACTGACTATTCTCCTATCTGGTGACTTCAACTTTCCTTTCGTAGAATGGAAAGAACGAATAGGAGATTGTGGTTGTACTTATACATATAAAAAAGAGAGTAATAGTAGTGCAGAAGATAAGAGGCAATTTGAAAAGCTATTAGATATGCTACTAGAATACAACATTCAACAAATAAATCACCTGCCACAAGAAAGGAAAATACTTTGTTAGACCTAGTATTTGTGAACGAGATGAATTATGTAAGAAACTAATAGTTTATAATGCGAGTATTTCAGACCATAATGTCATAGAATTAACAGTTCATTCCAAGCAGTGAAAATAGAGATAAGCAAGAAATGAAAAAGTGGGAAGGATATGGAAAATACAACTTCTACAGTAAAATATAAAATGGTCAGAAATTAATGAAGAATTAAACAAAGATTGGGATAACATTTTTCGTAAGTGATGACATAAGGGTAAATACGGAGATATTATATAAAATATTGGAGATAATAGTGGAAAAATATATACCGAAGAAGAAAGTAAACATCATTCATGCATACCAAGAGACAGAAGGATCTTGTTCCAGAAAATCAGAAAGTGGAAAAAGGTCTTGCAAAAGAAAAAAATGCATGGAAAGTTATAGAACTAAAAAAGTAAGATAGAAAATGCAGAACAAAAGATTATACAATCAAAAGAAAATGAAAACGGGACTTGGAAGAAAAAAACCCTATTAAATATCAAGCAAAACCCCAAACACTATTATACTCATATGCGAAGAAGATGAATAAAGAAGAATAGAAATAGGCCCTCTGAGAATTGAAGGGAGATTAACGAATGAAAAAAAGGAAATTTGCAACATACTGGCAGAACGATATAAGAGAGAATTCACCCCTAGAATAGATAATGAAGATAAGATATAGAAGTAAGGGACGAAAATAGTGATATTTAGCTGACATAGATATTAATGAAGCTGATATTGTGCAGGCTATAATGAAAATTAAAAATGGAGCTGCTGCAGGGCTGATGGAATTCCTGCTATTTTGTTAAAGAAAGTAGTTCATTCTATCGCAAAGCCACTTGCAATATTAATTAAGACAAAGTGTAGATACAGGCAAGATATATGATGAGCACAAATTAGCATATATTACCCTACTTTCAAAAGTGGATCAAGACTAGAGGCAAGTAATTATAGGCCTGTGAGTCTAACATCACATATTATGAAAGTGTATGAAAGGGTAATGAGAAAAAATATTATGAAACATTTAATATAATTTGGTAATAAAGGACAACATGGTTTCGTACCCGGAAAAGTACACAAACCCAACTGTTAGTCCACCGTGAAAACATATTCAAAAATATGAAAAGCGGAAATGAAACAGATGTGGTTTATTTAGACTTTGCAAAAGCTTTTGATAAAGTAGACCATAATATATTGGCGAAGAAAATTAGAAAAACACAATATCATGGATAAAGTAGGAAGATGGTTAAAAGAATTTTTTACACAACAGAAAACAGATAGTTATTGCAAACGACGAGAAATCGGATGAAGCCAAGGTAATATCCGGTGTGCCGCAAGGTACGGTGTTAGCTGCAATACTGTTTGTTATTATGATTGAAGACATAGACAATAATGTTAAGGATTCGGTAGTGAGTAGTTTCGCAGATGACACAAGAATAAGTAGAGAAATTACTTGTGATGAAGATAGGAACGCTCTACAAAGAGACCTTAACAAAGTATATGATTGGGCAGAGGTAAATAGGATGGTATTTAACTCTGATAAATTTGAATCAATAAATTATGGAGACAGAGAAAGAAAGCTATATGCATATAAAGGGACCTAATAATGAGACCATCACAAATAAGGAAGCAGTTAAAGACCTTGGTGTGATGATGAATAGGAACATGTTATGCAATGATCAAATAGCAACTCTGTTGGCAAAATGTAAAGCAAAATGGGAATGTTGTTACGGCACTTCAAAACAAGAAAAGCTGAACACATGATTATGCTTTATAAAACATATGTTCGTAGTCCACTTGAATATTGCAATATGATATGGTACCCACACTATCAAAAGGATATTGCACAAATAGAGAGTGTACAAAGGTCCTTTACAGCTAGAATAGAAGAAGGTTAAGGACCTAGACTACTGGGAAAGACTACAATTCTTAAAATTATATAGTCTAGAAAGGAGAAGAGAACGCTACATGATAATTCATGGCATGAAAACAGATAGAATGGAATAGCAGAAAATATCATGGAACTAAAATATCAGAAAGAGCAAGCAGAGGTAGATTAATAGTGCCCAAAACTATACCAGGAAAAATAAGGAACGGAGCACAGGACATTAATCCACTACGCACCAGCATCGATAATGCAGCGTCTATTCAATGCGTTGCCAGCTCATCTGAGGAATATACAGGAGTGAGCGTAGATGTGTTTAAGAATAAGCTCGACAAATTCTAAACTGCATCCCAGGACCATCCAAGATTGGAAGATGCAAAATATACCGGAAGATGTACTAGAACTCTCTGGTAGACATTAGAGGTGCCCTCACACTGAGGGACCTGGGGCAACCGAACAAGATGTAAGGTAAGGTAAGGTAAGGTAAGGTAAGGTCTCTCTCCCCTAATGTACCCCAGTGTACACAGACAGGAGCAAAAGTACAAAAATGGCTAAAATGAAGCAATTTCATATAATAATAATTCGAGTCTCAAAGGCACTGCCTTCGTTACACATTCCGTGGTAATGCAATGTAGGAGTTTGCCTTTTAATTATGCAAGCTTTGCAGAGAGAGAGAGAGAGAGAGAGAGAGAGAGAGAGAGAGAGAGAGAGAGAGAGAAATTCAACAGCCTGGAAGATGATGATTGTTTGTGAATTTTTCGTTCACACAATTTGTATCATTCAATTTCAACTTGGCTTTGTTTGGCCTCTCTCTCTCTCTCTCTCTCTCTCTCTCTCTCTCTCTCTCTCTCTCTCTCTCTCTCTCTCACTTTCATTAATAAATAAATAACCACATTCAATATATTATATATATATATATATATATATATATATATATATATATATATATATTATATATATATATATATATACATACAGTGAAACCCCATAAATTACCCACCGAAGCTAGAATTTTGGGTACGTCCATTGAGACTCTTCACGACCCCCCCCCCCCCCCAGGGGGATGGGGGAGGAGGAGGTGGCACAATGTCAACAAAGACGATTTGCTCTGCACTCATTTTCTCACACCTGAGGTTTATTTGCGCTTCAAATAAAGAAGAGGAGAAGGAAGAAGAAGAAGAAGTAAAAGAGGAAGTAGGAGAAGTTCGCGCATCCGAACGAAAGCAACTCTAGGCTTAGGCAAGTGACTTTGGAGGAGTTTGGGGATTATTTCATGAATGTTTGGTGCTTTAAACGGAAGAAGAAGAAGAGGAAGAAGAAGAAGGAGGAGGAGAAGAAGAGGGTGAGAAAGAGGAAACGGGAGAAGTTCGCACTTCCGAGCGAAAGTGACTCTAGGTTTATTCGAGTGACTCTGGAGATTGTGGCTTACTTCATGAATGTTTGGCGCAATATATCGCACCATTTTCACTGATTAGGAAGACTGTGGAGGTCACAATATGGATTCTCAGTGCTGTGAGATGTTCAGGTCACGGAGAGAGAGACTAGAGGGGCCTGGTGTAGATCACGAACGATTATGATAATAACACTGATATCTATCAGGAAAATCAGTCTACTGCTATTATCATGGTATCTCTTCAGTTTAGGAAAGATTTCAATTGAATTATTCTTATATACACGTAAGGCAAACACAAAACAAACAACTAAACGCCTGTCAACCTTCTCCTCTCACCAACAGATTCCCACAACCACACAAACGCGAAAAAAAGACACAAACAGACAAAAATTCAAGCGTAAAACAAACACCTAAACACTCCTTTCACCAACAGACTCCCACAGCCACACAAACGTGAAATAAAAACACAAACAGACAAAAATTCTTGTCCGTTTCAAAGTGTCACTGACAATGGAAAATATTGAGTTGATTCGATCACATACAAACGTAAAACAAACACGAAACAAACACTGAAACAAGCAGCTAAACACCTGTCAACCGTCTCATCTCACCGACAGACTCACACAACTACACAAACGCGAAATAAAAACGGAAACGAATATAAAACTTTCCCGCAAAAAGAAAAAATTCACCATTTTGAAAAATAAAAAGACTGGGTTGTGGCGCGAGAGGAGAGCAAAGCCGAGATGCTTTACCGGCACCAAATTCTCTGTCTATTGATTGCAACAATGCGCTTGGGTTCACCACTCAAGTACAACTGCATATTCAAGTCAGCCATGTTTATATTTATATACAATTTTCGTTTTCATTGGCTGCAAACTTCTCTCGCGTTTTGTTTCTTGTTTGTGACGAGACGAAGGGACGTCATTTGTTTGTGGTTTGTTTAATTGGACAGTGAATGGCATTATACAGGTATCTGTATGTATTTACTGTATATATATACATACATATATATACCTACATATTCAATTACCAACCGCTACATCCAGCACGCCACGAGAGTTAATAGCATAACCCACTGCGCTGTAAATAACTCTATTAACAGCCAGAAAAGCACACGTTCTATCAACAATGCAATTAATAGTACCCATTCTAGATAGGCATGTGGGTCATTATAATTTCCCATTACTCGAAACTATGAAATAGTGTGTGGTGTGTGTGTGTGTGGTCCAAATTTAGGAAGGGCTACTGACTGTTGGTGTGATTCTCTCTCTCTCCTCTCTCTCTCTCTCTCTCTCTCTCTCTCTCTCTCTACGGGTTGCATAATTAAAAAAGCAAACTCCCACACTGCATTACTGGGCTTCATTAGGATTAGAAGAGAGAGAGAGAGAGAGAGAGAGAGAGAGAGAGAGAGAGAGAGAGAGAGCTACGTTTAAATAAACTGCTAAGCTAATACTTCGAGTTCATACTTTGCTTCAGGGCCTGAATTTGCGGTTAGGACACCCACCCCTACCCCTCTAAAACCTTGACCCACCCCCCTCCCTCCCTTCTGCCCCACCCATATACCCTACCTTTCTCCCCCCCCCCCCTTGATAACTAAAACTGGTTATAGTGACTTTTCGCTGACTTCCTGAGTTATGTTTGTGTCGATCTAGGGGGCCACAATTTGGCCCAAGAATCATCGACCCCTTTGCGGATAAGGCACCTGGTGGTCAGTCAGTGTCGTGGGTAGCAGCCAAGGTGGGCAGGAGCACCGGTCCAGCGGCCTCATGCCCAAATTACTTCCCAAAACAGGAAGTGACGTCATTTTCCTTGGCCCGTCTCGTCTTCGAGCGATTCCAACCCCCAGTCGTTAATCAAAGTGAAGGATGACCCTCCACAGGTAATCCAGAGATTTATTCCACAGCAAAGTAATTTACGTTCCTCCCGCCTCGTGTCACTTTCCCCACCCTCTTTTTTATTACCCTTTTTAATGAGGGAACTTCTTCTTCTTCTTCTTGGAAGGTTTTATCATTTATTTTTTCGTGTCGTGAAGTAAGTTCAGTGTCTCGAGTGGGATAATTCAATCTCTCTCTCTCTCTCTCTCTCTCTCTCTCTCTCTCTCTCTCTCTCTCTCTCTCTCTCTCTCTCTCTGAGGTAGATAGTTGCTACAATGCTTTTAGGTAAAATGAATAAAATAAATATTCACTTTTATTATCACAAAGACGTGACAGAAAGACAAGAGATTCGTGACGGGGATTACATGAGGGGATTTAACGATTCCTGAAGGCCCTCTTTACCCAGGTTAATCCCCCCTGACTCCCGCTCAGATTAAGGTAATCCCGAGCTAATGTAATCCGGGGATTAGCGAGTCCTTAACCAGGCTAGACAACCTGTCATTTGCATATCTCCCGAGAAATGAATATCTAAGTGTTCCAGGTAATCCCCAGAGCAATGGCGATTAAAATGGAGATTACGATGGATTAAAGAATCCTTTTGGAATCTCTCGTGAGAGGGGATTCCGACCCCAGGCTGCTGCCTCTGCAGTAGAAGTAGCCAGCGTCCTGGGATGGAGATCCTAAGGGGGGGTTGGGGGCGGTGGCGTTGCCCCTCGAGAGTGTAAACAAAAGGATTGGCTTAGTCTCTGGGCGGTGGTGTCCTCAGCTCTGGTAGAAAGGCGTTTTTTTTCTTCTTCTTCTTATCTATTATCTTCATTTTACGCGTTTATCTTTTTACCGTGAGAGAGAGAGAGAGAGAGAGAGAGAGAGAGAGAGAGAGAGAGAGAGAGAGAGAGAGAGAGAGAGAGAGAGAGAGGTGCGAGAATTTTGACAAATGGTCCTCTCCTCTGAGTCATGGGAGGAAGAATTTCGTCCACTTTCACGGCACATCATTATTCATCGGATGATGGCATGAACTTCCATCTATTTAGGAGAGAGAGAGAGGAGTGTGTGTTTCATGCTCTCTCTCTCTCTCTCTCTCTCTCTCTCTCTCTCTCTCTCTCTCTCTCTCTCTCTCTCTCTCTGTGGAAGACAAAAGAGGCGTCCATGTTGACCTTTGTCAAATCCTGGAAGACTTATTACCAATCGCTGGGAGTCAAAGAGATCTATAAGGGCGAGACACGACAGACGAAAGAACAGACAAAGAACAAGGAACAGAGAATGGCGGAACGGATTTTTATCCGTGAGAAGTTGCTCCTGCAATCTCTCTATAACGAGTTTGTAGTGTCTATAGTTGTCTATAGCCTATTTATAGCTGATTGTAGGCTGTCTGCAAGTGTCTATAATAGTCTGTAGGTGACTGTAGGCTATCTGAAGATGTCTATAGTTATCTATAGCTGACTATAGGTGTCTGTATCTAACTGTAATCCATCTCCATCCTGTCTATAGCCTTTCTGATCCCAGTGGTCCAACCTTTCATCTCCCAAAGATTCAGGACTGGCGAAAGTTTGTTTCGAATCCTTTGGGGGATCTTTTGCAGTCCTTTTTTCAATTTTCTTGGGATTGATTCGTAGGAGAGAGAGAGAGAGAGAGAGAGAGAGAGAGAGAGAGAGAGAGAGAGAGAGAGAGAGAGAGAGAGTTTTTGCATCAGGTACACGAAGGATATGTGGTATGAGACTGAGAGAAATAGAGTGAAACATACAGGGAGAAAGTGTGGGTGTAAATGGACGAGAGAGAGAGAGAGAGAGAGAGAGATGAAAGCAGTGAAAGCCAGAGAAAGCCTAAAAAATCATACAGAAAGCACGACCATAAAAGACCAAAGAGAAAGTAACAAGAGAGAGAGAGAGAGAGAGAGAGAGAGAGAGAGAGAGAGAGAGAGAGAGAGAGAGAGAGAGAGAGAGAATTTTATAGTTTCCTTTACATAAAAAGAATATTCCATTAGATTTTTATTACAGATATTTTTTATTTATATCTTCAGTCACAAGTCGTTTGATCTTTCTTGTGATTTTATGGAGATAAAATTGTTATATTTATATTTTTATTAATATTTTATTTCAGGGAGTTATGAGACAAATTCTCTTTTGAGTATTTTTCGTTTTAGTCAGTTATGAAAGATTTTTTTAAATCGCATTTTTTTTTTCAAAATAATCAGTTTTTGCTTTTTCGAAATGCCATAGTATATGAATTCGTTGTGACAGAGAGAGAGAGAGATGAGAGATAGAGGAGATGATAAGAGAGAGAAGACGAGAGAGAGAGAGAGAGAGAGAGAGAGAAAGGGCCACGCCCATGTGTCAGTGGAAGAGACGAAACAGTGAGGGAGAGATAGAGAGAAGAAAGAGTGACAAAAAAAGAGAGAAAGAAAGGGAGGACTAGGACCCAATCGAGAAATCCTCTCTCTCTCTCTCTCTCTCTAAAAGAAAATACCAGCCTTTCTCTCGCCGTCCCTCGACTCTTCCCTCCGAGCTAATCACGCTTCAAAACAACGCCCCATTTCTTCGACAAACAACGACAAACGACGCCAGACAGAGACCCAAACGAACGACAAACAACGCCCCGTCAACATCCCCCATGGCCCCGACAAACAAGCAAAGCGGCGGAAGCAAAGAAAGCGGAGAAAACAAAGGAAACGAGGTTCCGGTCGCCAACGTCCCCGGATTAAGTCGAGTCGAGGCGTTTAATCTCCTCAAATGTAAACAAAGACGGAAACTTAACTCTCGGGTGTTGGGAGATCTGGCCCCCCGTCGTAGTCTTTGAGAGAGAAAGACCTGTGATTATGTCGTTATAAAGAGAGAGAGAGAGAGGAGAGAGAGAGAGAGGGGGGGGGGGAGTTGGATAGGAGCATGAGCGCGAGTAAGCACTCGAAATCGCCCCCCGGGAAAAGAACAGCGATTCGAAAGAATATCAAAGTGAATATCCATTAGGAATTCTTTACTCTCATGAGGCATTAGACCCATACCAATCATCCCCTCCTACACGCCCATACAAGCCCCACACACACAACCCCCCCACACGCCCACACACACAAAATCGGGGGGGGGGGGGGGGGGGGAGAGAAACGAACCGCTAAACCATATCTCCCAAATCACTCTGGAAAAGCAGAGACAGAAATTTCAACGGACGGTTCATTTTGCTGGCCCACTAACCTGTCAACTGTCCTTTTTCGCGTCCGTCCCAAAAACCTGGCCCTGCCCCTTCCCCTAGCCCCTTCCCCTACCCCTTCCCCTGACCCCCCTGCCCATTTACCCGTCTAGACACTGAGTGACGGGCCGCTTTATAGATGCGTTTTCACCAGAGTCCTACCCAATGAAAAATCCGGGAATCCTATAAAGAGAAAAGGGTGTTAATTGAATCGACTTTGACGGGCGTGCCGCCAGTCACTGGGCATCAGGCCTTGGCATTTCGGGCGTGGGTATGTATGTGTGTGGGGGGAGGTATGTGTGGGCGTGTTATAGTGTCCACAAGCGCATATATGAAGGTAAACGTGCCCATATATTAGAGAAAAATTAATATGAAACCCTACAGGTAAGTTTTGGGGCATTAGACTGCCATTTTGACTGTGGGTACGTTTATTTAGGTTCGTGTGGGTATGTTTGTGCGCACATACCCAGACGCAAAAAACGCTTGAGAATTATTTAAGCAATAATCAACCAATACTTTTACCTTCCCACAGAAACAGAGCTCCTAGTCTCCATGGATGCCCCAACGGGAAGACTCCTGGGCGACCACGAATACGACGTCAAATGTCGGGCATCAGGGGTCAGGCCGCCCCCCATCGTGACCTGGTGGCTTAGGGGGAACAGACTCATGGAGAATATTGATGGAGTGAGTTGTCTTGGCTGTTTTTTTTTTCAAGTTATGTCTGTTTATGTCTAAAATATGTATGTGTTTACTAGGAGTTGTAGACTGTGTGTGTGTGTATTTATGTTTGAGTCCTGTCTCATTTTTGGGCATTAGTCTGTCAGTTTACGTGACGGTAAGTCGACAGCATCTCTCTCTCTCTCTCTCTCTCTCTCTCTCTCTCTCTCTCTCTCTGCCCTAATGAGACAATCACAAATAAGGAAGCAGTTAAAGACCTTGGTGTGATGTTGAATAGGAACATGTTATGCAATGATCAAATAGCAATTCTACTGGCAAAATGTAAAGCAAAATGGGAATGGGAATGTTGTTACGGCACTTCAAAACAAGAAAAGCTGAACACATGATATGCTTTATAAAACATATGTTCGTAGGTCCACTTGAATATTGCAATATGATATGGTACCCACACTATCAAAAGGGTATTGCACAAATAGGGAGTGTACAAAGGTCCTTTACAGCTAGAATAGAAGAAGTCAGGACCTTGACTACTGGGAAAGACTACAATCCTTAAAATTATATAGTCTAGAAAGGAGAAGAGAAACGCTACATGATAATTCAGGCATGGAAACAAATAGAAGGAATTGCCGAAACATCATGGAGCTAAAAATATCAGAAAGAGCAAGCGAGAGGTAGATTAATAGTGCCCAAAACATATACCAGGAAAAAATAAGGAAAGCACACAGGACATTAATCCACTACGCACCAGCATCGATAATGCAGCGTCTATTCAATGCATTGCCAGCTCATCTGAGGAATATATCAGGAGAGTGAGCGTAGATGTGTTTAAGAATAAGCTCGACAAATATCTAAGCTGCATCCCAGACCATCCAAGACTGGAAGATGCAAAATATACCAGAAGATGTACTAGCAACTCTCTGGTAGACATTAGAGGTGCCTGACACTGAGGGACCTGGGGCAACCCGAATTAGATGTAAGGTCTGTAAGGTCTGTAAGGCCTGCAACTGGAAGCAGGGTCAAGACTGACTCTCTATCTCTCTCTCTCTCTCTCTTTGTCTCTCTTTCTTACAACTTAGAGTAAAATCAACATTCTCTCTCTCTCTCTCTCTCTCTTACAACTTGGTTGTAAAATCAACATTCTCTCTCTGGCTCTCTCTCTCTCAACTGGAAAGGAAATAAAATCAAGACTCTCTCTCTCTCTCTCTCTCTCTCTCTACCTCTCTCTCTCTCTCTCTCTCGTCTCTCTCTCTCTCAACTTAGAGTAAAATCAACATTTCTCTCTCTCTCTCTCTCTCTCTCTCTCTCTCTCTCTCTCTCTCTCTCTCTAAACCCAGACACACAAAAAAATTGACAGATAAAACTCTTAACAGACTCCCTGTCTCTCCACTTTAGACGAAATATCGATAAATAATATCGCCGATATTTCTTCCACCACTTTTTCTCCTTCGTCGAAGCGCTGGGAGAAGGAGAGAGAGAGAGAGAGAGAGAGAGAGAGATTCAAGGTCCGTTTACGATCTAGAATTCCTCTGGTCCTTTCTAGATTATATTCAAACATTGTAGAATACTTTCCAGTCCATTCTAGATTGAATTAAAGCTCCTAGAGGTCTTCTAATCCTTTCTAGAATACCTCTAAGCACTCTAGAATACTTCCAGTCCATTCTAGAGTGAATTTAAGTATCTAGAATTCTTTTAATCTTTTGTAGGATACCTCTAAGCATTCCAGAATACTCCCAGTCCTTTCTAGAGAACATTTAAAATTCTAGAATTCTTCTAATCCTTTCTAGAATACCTCTAAGCACTCTAGAATACTTCCAGTGCATTCTAGGTGAATTAAGCTCACTAGAAGCCCTCTAATCCTTTCTAGAATACCTCTAAGCACTCTAGAATACTTCCAGTGCATTCTAGATTGCATTTAAGCTCCTAGCGGTCTTCTAATCCTATGTAGAATACTTCTAAGCACTCTAGAATACTTACAGTCCTTTTCTAGAGAACATTTAAGCTTCTGCAAATACCTCTAAGTCTAGAATACTTTAAGACCACTCTAGAATAAATTGAAGCTCCTAGAGCTCTTCTAATCCTACCTAGAACACCTCTAAGCACTCTAGAATACGCCCAGTCCAATCTACAGTGAATCCTCTCTGGAGTACACCTCAAACACCCCCCAGAACTATTCCTAATCCCGTTTAGGAATATTCCCAAGCCCTTCCTAATCCTCAACAATCGTCATAGAATCCAATTGCAGTCAATTCTAGAGGCCCTGGAATCTCTCTCTAGACGTCCCTTTTCCCTAATCCCTTTTTCGAAGCTCAGGTTAATCTCCAGGAATCCACCCACTCCCCCCCTACCCCACCCCCGCGTCAATTCCTGTAGGATTTCTTCACAGTTTCTTCGGGGGTACGTTGATCCTATTCGGCAATCTAACCAATGTTGCCCTCGGCCTGGTTAATCCTTTGTGTGGATTACAAGGGAATCGCCGCTATTTTTATGAAGTTCTCTCTCTCTCTCTCTCTCTCTCTCTCTCTCTCTCTCTCTCTCTCTCTCTCTCCGTCCTGTAACTGGAAGCAGAGTCAAGACTGACTCTCATTCTCTGTCTCTTTCTTTCTTACAACTTGGAGTAAATCAACATTATCTCTCTCTCTCTCTCTCTCTCTCTCTCTCTCTCTCTCTCTCTCTCTCTCCAGTGTGACCCCAAGGTCCCACTCCAGACACTAGACCCAAACACTTCACTCTTCCTTCTCTTGTTTTCATTTGTCTCTCCTTCCATTTTTCTCTCACGTCTTCCTACCTTCCTCATCCTTCTGGAGCCCTCTGGAGCCTCTCGGACTGAAGGACCATCCAGGAAGAAGAAGAAGAAGAAGAAGAAGAAGAAGAAGAAGAAAGAGAGAGTTGTGTGTTTTTGTTGTCTGGTAACACTGGGTGGGCTCCCTGAAGGGGCTACTTGCCTATACTTATTTCGACCCTCGGACTTAAAATGGCTAGTTTTGAGCCTTGCCTCAAGTAGGGGAGTCAAGTTTTGGGGTGGGGGGATTGGTGGGGTAGTTTAAACCCCTCCCCCCAACTGCTAATTTCTCACACCACTCACAATCCCCCTCTGCTGTCCTCTGCAGCAGCGAAACACAGCAAAACAGCACAGAAACAAACGAACAGCAAAGATGGTTTGGAATATTGCCTCAGGTTTTGGGGACAAGTTTTGAAGGTATTTTGAACCCCCCCCCCACAGATTTCCCACACTCCACACAATTTTCCACACCCCACACAACCCTCCTGCTGTCCTCTGCAGCAGCGAAACACAGCAAAACAGCACAAAAAAAGAGCACAGCAATAAAAGGGGTGGTGGCCAAGTGTGTGACATACTGAAGAACGAGTGAGGAATAACTGTCATATTCGAGTTATAAAACCGTGTTACCCCCAGAAGCCTTTTTGCGACTGGAATGGGAATATTCCGACGGGAGATTCCTTGGAATCGCCCCGCGCGTATAACAAATGCAAATAGTTTTAATTGTTCTCGCGAAGGAGAGGAAGGAAGGAAGAAAGGGAGTCGGTCGCCCCTTTTGCTGTCTCTTTGGATTTGGTCTCCACCTTTCTTTGTTATTTTGTCCAAATTTCGTCTGATCTGCGACTGAAATGAAATCATTACGAGAGAATGAATGACAAGATGTGACAGATCTCTCTCTCTCTCTCTCTCCTCTCTCTCTCTCTCTCTCTCTCTCTCTCTCTCTCTCTCACCTTTTTTTCTCGGTCTCCATTTCTCTCTTTCTCTTTCTCAGTATCCCACTTTTTGTGCCTCTCTCTCTCTCTCTCTCTCTCTCTCTCTCTCTCTCTCTCTCTCTCTCTCTCTCCTACAAACATCTAACACCAAGAGAACCGCCCCCCCAAAAAAAAAATTTTTTTTTGTTTATAAAACTCTCCGAATAAAATATTTTAAAAAACGCACTTAAAGAGAAAAAAGGTTCCAAAATACATAAAGAAAACAAAGAGAGAGAGAGAGAGAGAGAGAGAGAGAGAGAGAGAGAGAGAGAGAGACAGACAGACAGACAGACATTTCTTTATTCCTCGCGTAGCTGAACAAACTGGACCCGAAGAGGATTTGTGCCCATTGAGATAAAGGGTTAAAAAAAATAAATACATACATATATATATATACACATATATCAGACCCTCTTTTGTTTGTTTTTTTTATTGTTTTTTTATTGTTCTCGTAGGGGGCGCGGAACGCATCCAAAAATATTCGACGCGGAGGTGAAATCTGGCAAAAAAATCCGGGTGAAAAATCTGGGCGTAATCCGGTGGATTGGGATCAAGGCTTGTAGCATGTAAATGGGAGAGAGAGAGAGAGAGAGAGAGAGAGAGAGAGAGAGAGAGAGAGAGAGAGAGAGAGAGAGAGAATGTGGAAGTAACTAACCAAAGAGAGTGGGTCGTTTGGATGAAACTGCAACAAACAGGAACGTGTATATGTGTTTGTGTGTTTGACAGAGAGAGAGAGAGAGGAGAGAGAGAGAGAGAGAGAGAGAGAGAGAGAGGTGTGAAGAGAAAAATGATAAAAACTGGAGAGAGAGAGAGAGAGAGAGAGAGAGAGAGAGAGAGAGAGAGAGAGAGAGAGACCTTACCTTACCTTACAGAGAAAAAAATGATAAAACTGGAGAGAGAGACACTCACACAGTGAGAGATTTCGAAGATTAAATTTGACCAAACAACTTGACATAGCAAGCATGTATGAGAGAGAGAGAGAGAGAGATCAGGAAGTCACAATAATGAAAATATAAAAAAAAAAATTTAAAAAATGTGCCAAAAACACGACAAAATTGAAAAGGTGTTATTGTGGCTAATCCGTTAAGCCTGAAGATTTTTCTGTTCGCGTCCATGAGTGTTTGTGAGCCTCAAACGTTTGTTTGTCGCTTGTAAATCACCAGGTTTGTTTGGCTTTTTTGTGGAATATATTTAAGAAAATGTTATGTACTTGAATATATGTAAAGCATAAAAAGAATAAATAACTTTTTTAAAAGTGACCATTCTCTACCAAAGAGCCTCGTATGCTCATTCGTTTGGGATTGTTTGTGAGGGGTTTATAACCTCTGTTTGTTGCCCGTAAACAATGAATGGTATGTTAAGAAAAGTTTTTATATACTTGAATATATAAAAAAAATAAAAAGAATAAATAACTTTTTTATACAAATTACCATTACTCGTACCAAAGAGCCTCGTATGCTCGTTCGTTTGTGTGTTTGTGAGGGGTTTATAACCTCTGTTTGTTGCCTGTAAACAATCAGGGTTATGTTGTTCTGTTTGTTAATATATTGTTAAAGATATCGTGTAAATTAATATAAATAAAACAGACGAAAATAATAAACAAAATTATCTGAAAAGAGCGACAATATCTCGCTCCAAGAAAACGGCCCCATCTCTTACTCACTCACTCAATCTCCCCCCTCTTTCTCTCTCTCCCCATTCCAGCAAAGCGTCGGCCCTGACGCCACCATCTCCCTCCTACGACTCCTGACGACCCCCGGAGACGACGGAGGAATCCTGGAGTGCAGGGCGTCGTCTCCAACGCTCCCTCACCTGACCGCGTCTGACTCGACGAAGCTCACCGTTTACTGTAAGTAGTTGAGAACTGTTATATTAGTTGCCCCGTGTTTCCTCTTCCCGTTTTCTGTCGTTTTGTAAGGAATTTCATACCCTCGTTTTCTTTACGTCTTTGTCAGCTGTCTTATACAGAGCTCGGTGAGGAGGAATCTCTCTCTCTCTCTCTCTCTCTCTCTCTCTCTCTCTCTCTCTCTCTCTCTCTCTCTCCGAAACCACAGTAAGGATCTACTGCAGTTTTTCAAGTTTCTTAGGAATTTGTCAGTCAGTTTGGATTAAATTTTAGATAATATACATCTAGATAAGAATATTTATATATATATATACAGTAAATGCTTCATAATCCCAGCGACTCCAATAAACACGAACGAGAATAAAAACCAAAACAAATCTGTATTATTGTCAGTTTTATTTTTGAGATCGGGCAATTCCATTTTAATCTGTGTCCCGCGGACAGATGCAAAAGGGGCTTCACATCCCACGTAATCGAGAAAGTTGGAATTGGAAAAACATATAGCGAAGACTTTTATGGAATGGGAATCGGCTTTTGGGAATCAGAATGAGAATTGAGATTTTTTTTTGTGTTGGGGGGGACGGGGGTGGGTAGGCGGGTTTGACAAGGTGTTAATGAGCTTTCGTGGCGTCACTGTTTATGGAGCCGATCAGGTGTGTTTGTTTTAAGACGTCGTTGATTTGTGAGGCAATTTGGGGAGAGAGAGAGAGAGAGAGAGAAAGAGAGAGAGAGAGAGAGTGAGAGAGAGTCTAATTGGTATGCATAACAGGGCAGATAGTAAGGGGTGAGAGAGAAAGGGAGAGAGAGAGAGAGAGAGAGAGAGAGAAAAAAGACGGTAAGTGTAAGAGAGTATTGATTTCATTCTGAACCCCCTAAAACATCAAAGCATTAACAGCATCATCTATTGCTGTTCCCCTGTGTATATATATATATACTATATATATATATATATATATATATAGATATATAATATATATATATATATATTAACATACCACCGTGACACCCCCTACATCAGTCAACGCACAGATACATCGCGTCAGTTGCAAAATACCAAGAGGTCAAAGGTCAGCCCCTCACGACCCGGAACAGGTCATGCGGAGTCTGACAGACACGTAAGATTAAGCGTACCGTCGAGTGAATGCACCTTTCCTGAATGGTCCACTCTGGTTTACCCTCCCGGAATTAGATTTGCATTCGGAATGACCCCCGGCCTTCCTTTCAGAGGACGCCTTTGGCCGGAATGCGTAATGCCCTCCCGGACGCCGCCACGGCCCGGCCACTCTTCTGACCGAGCCAGAGGTCCTTTTGATATAGATAAAGTTTGCGGGAATACGTTGCAGTTTGTCATACAACGTGCGGTTTTACCTTCGAATGGCCTGGGATTCTGCCAAAGCTGTGTTGAATGCGAACGTAGTCCCCAGAATTGGTGGTGTTGCTTCCAATGATTGTGGCAAAAAATTTGATATTCTGGTGAAAGGAAGGAGCCGTGCCTGTGTGTATGTGTATGTGTTTATGTGTGTGTGTGGGATATCCAAACCAAGCTGTAGATATTTACACAAGAGGAGAAGGTTAGGTTTTGCAAAATATGTAGTTTTTTCATAAACTTGGGATGGAGTAGAATATTATTGAGGTCAGACTGGATTGTGTGGTTTTGAAAATCTTAGTGTTCTGTCAAATGATTCTGCCGAAAATTTACATATTCTGGTGAAAGGAGTCGATTTGGGAAGGATATTTTAATACTTTATAAAGTTTTTTACCTTTAAAAGACAATAAATATAAATAAATGTCTTTTATAGGTATAATATTCTGAGTAAGTAAAAACATTCTGAAAGAGATATGAATGCCGCACTAAATGTCAGGCATTCTCTCTCTCTCTCTCTCTTCTCTCTCTCTCTCTCTCTCTCTCTCTCTCTCCCCTTGTGACATATATCCGACAACACAATAATCCGAGACGAACCCAAACACACGCTTCCAAACCGCTTCCAGACCGCTTCCAGAATCCATCCAGCACCCATAATGCATCCGGGACCCATCCTGCGTCTGTAATGCATTCTGGACACATCGCCTGGAGTCCAAAGATTACACCAACACTGCCTTCCAGGATGTCAACGATGTGTGACGTCCAATCAGAGAGCGCCAATGCCCCTGGAATTGAACCTGGACGAATATTGATCGGTCATTTAAGTGTCGTCGAGGGTTGTTCCAGGTGTCTCTCAGCTTCTAGAATCAATGAGATACGAGCGCTTCCTCTTATCTGGAAACCTGGTACCCATAATGCCATAGTTCCCAGATTCCTCAGAGGATTTCCAGCGTAGCTTGTTGGTGCTTACGACCCAGAGGCATTTTGGGGGTATGGATTATGTTCCTCATGAAGTCCCTTGGGGATTCCAGGTATTCCAGTTCCCATCTCTGGAATTAATTACAGATACAAGATCTTGTGCCTCTTTTACACGAGTTTATATTGTTCCAGCTCCCCAACTCCCTTCAAGAATAAAGACTTCTTTCAGCACTGCAGTCTGGAACGAGAGACTCACTGGTCCTTTTCCAGAACCCTTCGCAAGACCTGGAGGACCCCTCACGCCTCCAAACGCCCATTATCCTTCCAGAACCCCCCACTAAGCCCCCCCTCTCCCCCTCCTTTTGTCTGCCTATTAGCGAATGTCACTCTCACATGAGGCTGTCTCTGGAAGGTAATTTCTATTTGTGGTCTCCTTAATGGCTTCCAGGAGTCCGCTGGAAGCGGGGAATTCTGCGAATATTTCGCGAATGGTGAACTGCATATCTCTCTCTCTCTCTCTCTCTCTCTCTCTCTCTCTCTCTCTCTCTCTCTCTCTCTCTCTCTCTCTCTCTCTCAGAAAAAAATACGCAAAACAAAAGAATCTTCAAAGAGGGTCAGGGATAATACACCTTTGCAGGTCCACCCGACCATAAACAACTGTCTGTTTTGTTTCAAGACAGAAAGGGTTCGTTTCTTTGCTTGTTTGTTATTTGCGTGTTTGTTTCTTCGCACCTCTTTGTCTTGGATTGTTTTGTTGCTGTTTTCCAGCTGTTTGTATTGTCCCGAAACAAGGGGCTTTCTTTGAATAGCTTGTGGGAAGAATGTCGGTAAACTGTCCCTCTCGATTTTGGCTTAGATTTTTTTTTTTTTTTTTCGATTTGTCACAAAAGAAATCTTCTTTTGGTTTTCCTTTCGCCAGGAAAGTTTCGCTCAACGAGCACCCTTCTGACCTGTAACCTGTAAGTCATGTACCTTGTAGTTGGTTCACTTTGGTGGGTCGTTTATGAATATTGTTGACTTGTCTGTTTGTCTGATTATTCGTTTTGTTTTGGGTCCAGTTCATAATTAGTGTAGTGATATATGAAAGTGTAAAAGTGATATTAACAAACTACTGGTTTCATCTACCAATTATCCTACCTTGTCTACCTCTACCACTCTACCCCTACAGACTTCGAATACTGTCAATTACTTTCCTATTGTTTATATTTTATATATCCATAAATATTTCTAGTGATACATTAAATATATAATTGGCAATCTACTGGGTTCATCTACCAATTGATCTGATCATCTACTTCCACCCATCTACCCAAATTGGCATCCTATTCTGATCTGATTTTATGTCCAGCATTTTGTATGTCATAAATATTTCTACTGATATATAAATATATATAATTAAAATCAATTCATCTACTCATCTACTACTAATCTATCCCCCACAGACTTGCCCAAGGCCACCATAAGCATCGACGCTGGGGGTGGGCAAGGTTCCCCGTCAGAGTTTGGGCAGCCAGCCACTTCCGCGTCAGGTCTCCGCGAGGGCAGGTCAGCCACGTTGACCTGCGTGACCCGGGCTAACCCGCCGATCTACAATCTCACGTTTATGTTCAATGTGAGTGAGTTCTCTCTCTCTCTCTCTCTCTCTCTCTCTCTCTCTCTCTCTCTCTCTCTCTCTCTCTCTCTCTCTCTCTCTCTCTGTAAAATTCATCACGCCATACCTTTACGGTAGCTGATAACTCACCCCCATTATATACACGCGCCGTTCGCCTGACAGTGATTGACACCTCATTCAATATTTGTTTTTCACCGCCCGAATAAAATTGTCAACAACTTTCAGAATAGGGGGCCTGGTGCCCCCCTTTGACCTTTCACCTTTTGTTTGTTTGGCCTGTTTTATGTAATAAGGTCTGTTTGACCTTCTGTTATCTAAAGAAAATTATTGAACTTTGACCTTCTCCTGTTTAAAACACCAGATCCAAACCACCCTCAAGATTCATGGTTGACCCGACCTGACCTTGTTTAGATAGAAGGGTCTGTTGACGATTCTTGACCCAAAAATACCCACTCGACCTCCTCGTGTACAAATAATATTCATGCGACCTTCATCTTCCCTCCTATCTTAAATAACCAGTTCATCCCTCACCTTCTCTCAACATTGACCCAACCTGACCTGACCTGAAATTTTGACCTTTCCGTACCCAAAAAGACCCACTTGACATCCTTTTGTCCAAAAAAATTAATTTAAGTTTGACCTGTTTAAATTTAAAACACCAAATCTCTCTCTCTCTCTCTCTCTCTCTCTCTCTCTCTCTCTCTCTCTCTCTCTCTCTCTCTCTCTCTCAACAATGACCCAACCTGACCTAGTTTATGTAAAAGGGTCTGGTTGACCTTTCTTGACCCACCCACTTGACCTCTTTTTGCCCAATGAAATTAATTTAACTCTGACCAACTCCTTTTTAAAACACCAGATCTGTCCCTCATTGTCTCTCAAGATTGACCCAACCTGACCTCGTTTCCACTCTCTCCCAAATAGGGTCGGCCTCTGCACCGGCAGAATGTCATCACGAAGGGGTGGAGTCTGACCTTGCTCGAACTCCGACACCAGGACTCCGGTCTCTACACCTGTCTGGCCTCCAACACCGAGGGAGATGGCGAGAGCAATGCTGTCGCTCTCCACATAGATTGTGAGTATGAGAGAGTGAGGTTTATTTTGGGTTAAAAGTGAGGTTAATTTAGGTTAAAAGTGAGGTTACCTTAAGTTAAAAGTGAGGTTACTTTTGGGTAAAAAGCAAGGTTACTTTGGGTTAAAAGTGAGGTTACTTTAGGTTAAAAGTGAGGTTACTTTAAGTTAAAAGTGAGGTTACCTTAAAAGTGAGGTTACTTTAGGTTAAAAGTGAGGTTACTTTGGGCGTTAGGTTGGAAAAGTCCAAGTTTAGGTTAGGGTGGGAAAAGTTCCCTTAAGTTAAAGTGAGGTTACTTTTTGGGTAAAGTGAGGTTACTTTAGGTAAAAAGTGAGGTTACTTTACGGTTAAAAGTGAGGTTACTTTTAGGTTAAAAGTGAGGACCTATAGGTTAAAAGTGGGAAAGTGAGGTTAATTTTGGGTTAAAAGGTGGAAGGGTTCCCTGACCAAGGTTAAAAGTGAGGTTACTTTGGGTTAAAAGTGAGGTTACTTTAGGTTAAAAGTGAGGTTACTTTTGGGTTGTTAAAAAGGGAGGTTAAAAACTGAAGTAAAAAGTTAGAGGTTACTTTTAGGTTAAAAGTTGAGTTACTTTAGGTTAAAAAGTTGAGGTTACTTTGGGTTAAAAGTGAGGTTACTTTAGGTTAAAAGTGAGGTTACCTTTAAGTTAAAAGTGAGGTTACTTTTGGGTTAAAAGTGAGGTTACTTTAGGTTAAAAGTGAGGTTACTTTAGGTTAAAAGTGAGGTACTTTGGGTAAAAAGCAAGTTACTTTGGGTTAAAAAGTGAGTTACTTTAGGCTAAAACAGTCGAGGTTTACCTTTAAGTTAAAATTGAGGTTACTTTTGGTGTTAAAAGTGAGTACTTAGGTTAAAAGTGAGGTTACTTTTGGGTTAAAAGTGAGGTTACTTTAGGTTAAAAGTGAGGTTACCTTAAGTTAAAAGTGAGGTTACTTTTGGGTTAAAAGTGAGGTTACTTTAGGTTAAAAGTGAGGTTACTTTACGTTAAAAGTGAGGTTACTTTAGGTTAAAAGTGAAGTTACTATAGGTTAAAAGTGAGGTTACTTTTGGGTTAAAAGTGAGGTTACTTTAGGTTAAAAGTGAGGTACTGGAAGTTAAAAGTGAGGTTACTTTAGGTTAAAAGTGAGGTTACTTTTGGGTTAAAAGTGAGGTTACCTGAAGTTAAAAGTGAGGTTACTTTAGGTTAAAAGTGATGTTACTTTAGGTTAAAAGTGAGGTTACTTTTGGGTTAAAAGTGAGCTTACTTTAGGTTAAAAGTGAGGTTACCATAAGTTAAAAGTGAGGTTACTTTGGGTTAAAAGTGAGGTTACTTTAGGTTAAAAGTGAGGTTACTTTAGGTTAAAAGTGAGGTTACTTTTGGGTTAAAAGTGAGGTACTTTAGGTTAAAAGTGAGGTATACTTGAAGGTTAACAATGAGGTTACTTTTAGGTTAAAGTGAGGTTACTTACGTTAAAAGTGAGGTACTTTAGGTTAAAAGTGAAGTTTACTATAGGTTAAAGTGAGGGTTACTTTTGGGTTAAAAGTGAGGGAATTTAGGTTAAAAGTGGGACTGTTGGGTTAAAAGTGAGGTTACTTTAGGTTAAAAGTGATGTTACTTTATGTTAAAAGTGGGGTTACTTTAGGTTAAAAGTAAGGTTACTTTAGGTTAAAAGTGAGGTTACTTTAGGTTAAAAGTAAGGTTACTTTAGGTTAAAAGTAAGGTTACTTTTGGGTTAAAAGTGAGGTTACTTTTGGGTTAAAAGTGAGGTTATTTTTGGGTTAAAAAAAAAAAAAATAAAAAAAAAAAATCAAAAAAAAAAATAAAAAAAAAAAACAAAAAGAAAAAAACCTCAAAAAAAAAATAATAATTGTGAGGTTAGTTTAGGTTAAGGTCAGGTTACTTTGGGTTAAAATGAGGTTATTTATGGATTAAAAGTGAGGTTTATTTATGGATTAAAAGTAAGGTTACTTTAGGTTAAAAGTGAGGTTACATTAGGTTAAAAATTAGGTTACTTTGGGTTAAAAATGAGGTTACTATTAGGTTAAAAGCAAGGTTACCTTGGGGTAAAAGTGAGGTTATTTGGGGTTAAAAGTAAGGTTACTTTGGGTTAAAAGTGAAAAAAAAAATTTAGACGTTACAAGTGAGGTTTTTAGGTGTTATTAAGGTTTTGCGCCTTCAAAGTGAGTTTTTTTTAAGGTTTACAAGTGACTTTATTTGGGGGTTCGAAGTGAGGTTTTGGCGTGTGGTTGGTGGGTGGGCTTAAAACTGAGGATTTTTGGAGAATTAAAAGTAAGGTTTTTTTTAGTTTTTTTCAGACTTTATTTTTTTAAGTTTTTATAATTAAATTGAAAGTGTGGAAGGAAAAAGGTTTTTTGTGGATAAAAGGGAGGTTTCTTCAGGTTTTTATTCTCTCTCTCTCTCTCTCTCTCTCTCTCTCTCTCTCTCTCTCTCTCTCTCTCTCTCTCTCTCTCTCTCTCTCTCTCACAACAACAACAACAACAACAACAACAACAACAACAACAAACTACCATTCAGTTCCACTCCCAACCAACAAAACCAGCCACGAACAACCACCTAAAGTCAATAGACGCCCGAAATGAATGAATGAACGATGAGGTGAATGAATTAATAAAACGTAAACAAATAAATATATCAAAAGAGACAGATCGCTTTTGATCGTCGGGAAACGTTCCAATGGATGATCGGTCTGTTACTACAGACGCCATTCATTTCGACGCCTCGTTCATTTCAAATACTGTCTGCTTTTATTTGTAAGATACAACGATACGATGCAGTCGTTCGGACAGCCTTGGAGCGCTTGGATGTGCTGGCATAAGGCTTTTGCTTTAATATACTGAAAGCAATAGCTGCTTGCTCGCTTACGTGAGCTGGGTTCATAATTCGGTTGGACGCTGTGTCCGATTCTTATAGCGTGACTTTATTTATTTATTTATTGAATTCATGTGGATTATTTACACAGCATAGCCACCATAATCATCAGTATTGCATTAACGTTTAATTTTATATATAATTTAAAGGCTTAGTATTAAATATAGTTACGTATTTCCATGTTTATTCCGAATATCATTCTTACACTCGAACGCAGCCACCGCTCGTTAGCGCATGCGAGCGTCCTTCAGCCAGCCAGCCAGCGAGCCGCCTTGGGAACGTCTGACATGTATGCTTTCGTAAACGCTCGCGAATTGCGTCCACTTTTAACGCATGTATATTCATACATGCGCGCCCTTGGGCGCGCTAACGACGCATACGTATCCTCCTTCGATCATACATCGACGAGGGATGCGAGCTCGCGCGCCCGCGCGTCCGGCTATGCGCGTGAAACGGCCGCTTATGTATCTTTTTAAAGTGGATATATTGGAGCTCTTGGTATTAGAGACTCAGGCAAAAGGGAGTGAATAATGTTTTTTGTTTTTATTGTTTTTGTTTTTTTTTTGTTTATGGTTTGTCGTTTGTTTCTGTTTTGTTTATGGTTTGCTTTTGTTTGTTTTTTTCTGTTTGCGTTTGTGGGTGTTGGAGGGAATTGTCGATAAAGATACTGCATGGAGACGAATGAAGCTTTGGAAGGAGAGAGAGAGAGAGAGAGAGAGAGAGAGAGAGAGAGAGAGAGAGAGAGAATGATTAAGAGAAACAGAGAGAGAGAGACCATGAGATATTAAGAGAATGTGAAAGAGAGGGATTAAGGGAGAAAGAGAGACAGAAAGATAAAAAAAAACTAAGAGCGAGAGAGAGAGGGGCCGCAAGCGAGGAAAGAAAAAGATTGATAGAGATAATAATTGAGAGAGAGTGGGATACAGTAAGTAGAGGAACAAATTAAGAGAAAAAGATAATAGAGAGAGAGAGAAGGATTAAGCGACCTCCCAATTCCAGATGCTCCAGTCTGCGCCTGGAAGGGCGAACGAGAGATATTGGCAGCCGTGGGAGAGAAAGTCAAGATGAACTGTTACGTCAAGGCATCGCCCCCTCGCGTGACCTTCGACTGGACGACCTCGCATAAGGTAAGGTCACGAGGTCAAAGGTTAAGGTACAGGGTCACAAATATTTAAATTTAAGGTCACAGGATCAAAGCTTAAGGCACAGGGTCACAAATATTAAATTTAAGGTCACAGGGTCAAAGCTTAAGGTACAGGGTCACAAACATTAAATCTAAGGTCACAGGGACAAAGGTTAAGGTACAGGGTCACAAACATTAAATTTAAGGTCACAGGGTCAAAGCTTAAGGTACAGGGTCACAAATATTTAAATCTAAGGTCACGAGGTCAAAGGTTAAGGTACAGGGTCACAAACATTAAATTTAAGGTCACGAGGTCAAAGCTGAAGGTACAGGGTCACAAATATTTAAATTTAAGGTCACAGGATCAAAGCTTAAGGCACAGGGTCACAAATATTTAAATCTAAGGTCACGGGGTCAAAGCTTAAGGTACAGGGTCACAAATATTTAAATTTAAGGTCACAGAATCAAAGCTTAAGGCACAGGGTCACAAATATTAAATTTAAGGTCACAGGGTCAAAGCTTAAGGTACAGGGTCACAAATATTCAAATTTAAGCTCACAGGGTCAAAGTCCAAGTGGATTCTCAGGTCACCTTAGGTCATACAGAAATTTTTTAAAGTCACATTTTTAGAATTTAACTTTAAAAAGTCAGACATGACATAAAGTGGATTATAAGGTCACCTTAGGTCATTCAACCTGAATTTCTTAGGAAATCGTCCAAAATTAGGGTTAAATAAGGTCACACAGACATTTTTTAATCAGTTTAGGTCACAGGGTCAAACTCCAAGTGGATTTTAAGGTCACCTCAGGTCATTCCACCTAAATTTCTCAGGAAATTATCCAAAATGAATCCCAAATGGTGAAGCTTAGGTCACACAGACTCTTCTTTAATGTTTGAAGGTCATTTCACCACAATATTCAGGAAATCAGCCAAAATTAGACTTTTAAGTTTCTCCGATAATCACGTCCGTAACTTGAAGACTTTTCCTAATATATTGGAATGAGAAAAGTTTAAAACAAAAAAAATACTTATTAAACTTTTTGCTTTTGACTTTTAAAAAATTGGTTTTCAATTTTTAGTAAAAAAATCTAAAAAAAAAAAAAAAAAACTCAAAGAATTTTGTGGTGTCACTTAATAAGCAAAAAATTGCCAAAAGGAAAGACTTGTAAAAGTTTATTCATTTTGTCTAATTGGGTCGGTTTCCCATTGAGATGATTCTCTCTCTCTCTCTCTCTCTCTCTCTCTCTCTCTCTCTCTCTCTCTCTCTCTCTCTCTCTCTCTCTCTCTAATAACTCTCCCCCTTTCTCACCACAGGAATCCCCCATCCACCACCAGGACAAAGGTCTCTCATCCGAAGGCTGGATGACAGCCTCCAACTCATCCAGAATCGGCGTCAACCAGTGGGCCAAGTGCTACGCTACCAACGATGTGGGGAGCTCCTCCCACCCCTGCGTCTTCTCCATCACTCTCGTCGGTGAGTTGTTGGTGCTCACGTTGGAGAAATGGTTGGAGGAGGCTCCAAGAATTGCATTCAGGTCCCCTAACAAGATCTCTGTCTCTCTAAGTCTCTCTGTTTCTCTCTTCCCAACAGAGCCACCAAGTCAACTGGTGGGCTGCGATTACCACGAGGTCACCACAGACTCTGCGGCCGTGACCTGCTCCGCCGGTTCCACGTCCGAGAAATTGACGCCCACATACCACATTGAGGTACAGTTTGTGGAATTGTATCCCATTTGCGTTGTACCATGTCTAGGTACTTTTGAACTGTGCCACATAAAGGTACTGTTCAAATGGCACCTCGCTGAGGTACCTTTCATATACTACCATACTGCATCAAGGTACTGTTCAAATGGTACCATTTCAAGGTACCATTTGAACTGTACCACATGAAGTTACTCTTCGAATGGTACCACATTAAGGTAATGTTTGTACTGTACCACATCAAAGTACTATTCAAAAGGTACCATATCAAGATTTGAACTGTACCCTCAACCCCAAGGTACTGTTCAAAAGGCACCACATTAAAATACCATTTGAAGTGTACCACATCAAGGTACTGTTCAAAATGTACCCTATCAAGGTATACTCTTCATACTGTACCACACCGTGGTACAATATGTACCCTATGAACAAGATACCCGCAATATTAGACAGAGTAGTCGATCCAATGGCCCCACCAAGTGTTATGAACACAATATGAGCAAACTTTACAAATACAGACTTGCCAGCTACCACAAGGTACCACAAGGTACTGTGTAGTACTAACCTTCAATTCTCTCTCCTGCAGGTACGCGAGGGGAACACGGTCATCCTGACGAAGAACAGCAGTAAGCCTAGGTTCAACCTGAGCACCCTCTCCCCTGGGCGGGACTACGTCCTCGCCATGTACGCCAGCCACCAGAAAGGGCGGGGAAAGGAGACCACGCTCCTCCTGCGGACGCCCACGCCCAAGGCGGAAGAGGTGGCCCCCGAGAGGGTCTCCATTAACCGTGAGTTCACGTGAAGGTGCTGGCATAAGGCTGACTTAATGACGAGAAGCTTAAATGATTACTATTATTATTATTAATATTATTATTATCCCTGAACAGTAAACAACGAACCGGGTGCAGAGATCCTCCTACAGCAGCCCCCCCTCTGGGGACTCCGCCGAAAACCTCTCTTCTTCGGAGGGCCTACCGGTCAACGCCATCGTCGGCGGGGCAGCCGCGGTGGCCATAGGCCTAGCAGGCGTGGTGGCGGCTGTCGTCTTCTGCCGTGCCCGCAGGGCCCAGGGTGGCTCCATGTCCCCCGGGGGTGGGAAGACCTCCCAGCAGCAGTTCGGCCACCACGCGTCGCACGACTCGCTCCTGGAGCTGCCCCACGGGGCCATGTACCAGCCGTGCACTCGCCACCCTTCCAGAGGTCAGTTGATTCGTGTATTCGGTCATTGGTTTGTTCATGGATTCATCACTCATGGATTTATTCGTTGGTTTTTTCATCGGCTTATTCGTTGGTTTATTCGTGGAATTTACTCACTTATTCATTGATTCATCAATTTATTTATCAATTGAAAGTATTTCAGAAATAGTCAATACTTTCAATGTCATTGTTAAGATTATTATATTTATAAACAGTAAAAAGTATCAGAAATATTAATATTATTTATTATTTTTTAAATAAATATTTGTAATGGTAAAAACATTGAAAATATATATTTTCGACTATTTTATAATGCTAAATTTTTAATCACCAATATTAAAGATGTTAATCTAAATATTCTTTAATATCCAATATTAGAGATGTTAATCTAAATATTCTTTAATATCCTTCAATATTCTAACATTAATGTCAAAAATATTAGTTATAAACAGTTGAAAAAAGCAATAGAAAGTAATAAATATTCTTCAATCTTGAATATACTCAATATTTTCACCATCAGTGTTAAAAGCATCAGTTATAAAGTCTAAATTAATCAAGAACAAATATTTCCAAGTATATTTAACATTAGCTATACATACATATATACACACACGCACATATATATATATATATATATATATATATATATATATATATATATATATATATATATATATATATATATATATATATATATATATTGTGTGCGCGCATATGTGCGAGCGATTGGACCATCCCCTCTTAAATGTCAATACCAGATGCGTGTGTTAGCAATTCACTCACCTCCACTCACCTGTCAATCAGCTGTCACCTGTTTGCCCCCCTCCCCCCCCCCACCCCCCCCCCCCACCCCCCCACACACAAAAAATATAATGCATTTGGACCTGCTGGACCTATTTTATCACAATTGTTGTTCCTGTTTGTTCCTTTGTTTCTTGGTGTTTTTCTGGTGTTTGTTGAGCTAAGTGTTCTCATTGTTGAATTTTGTTTGGTTTCTGTATGTTTTAATGGGTCCATTTTTATCAGTATTTGCTTATTTGTCTGCTTATACGTATTTATTTGTTGTATTCAATTATTCATCCATTTATTAAGCTAATTATTCGTGTATTCATTCTCAAAGATAATTATTCCCAAAGAAAAACAGAATTTTGTTTGGTTTCTGAATGTTTAATGGATCCATTTTTATCAGCATTAATTTGCTTATTTGTCTGCTATATATATATATTTATTTATTTATTTTATTCAATTATTCATCCATTTATCAAGCTAATTATTAATTTATTCATTCTCAAAGATAATTACAGTATCCCCGAGCAAAAAACAGAAAAAATAAATTATTTTATGCAAATGGACCCTAAGCTAATTGGCAGGTTTGAACCACCTCGTTACTAATTACCTTAACACACCTGAACTCCCTCCTACCTCCACCTCAACCCCTCTCACCCTCCCCTTCCCCCTTCCCCCTCTCCTCCCCCGTCTCCCCCTCCCTCTCCAGCAAGGACGGCCACCAAGCACAGACAAAATTGAAGGTCCTTGGGAAATTGTCAGTCAGATTCTCAATGTTTACAAAGAATTTTCTTCAATATTGTGAGTTTTCTTTTTTTTAGTGTTTTTCCAAAAAAAAGTATGGATAATCAATCATTTTTTATTCCTGGTAAACTTTTCAAACCGTTTGTTTTAGAATAGGTTAAAAATATACATTTTGGAGGTGCATAATGGTATAAGGCCTATGACTGGTGACTGGGAAATGAGGTAGGCCAGTGGATGTTTATCTTGAGGTCGATTTTACTACATGGACCTAAATTAGGCCTGAAGAGGCCTATGTAGGATTGATTCCAGTGCATTGGAAAGGAACTGACTTAGGCCTGTTGTGTGTTAGATATCATTGGGCTTGCATATTAAGGGCATAGGGCAGCAGGCCATGCCCAGTGCCCCGTTCTAACTTTGATATGGCCTTGAATGTGATACTGTATCTTCAAGGGCATTTCAGGTAAACCTTGTAATCTGTGTAAAAGCACGCAATTGGCAGTGGGTCACAATGATGCCCAGAAAGCTAATGCAAGGAGCTTTGGTTCCTCAAGGCAGGTTAAGGGCCTGGCCCTCTGAACAGATTAGTGGATACAAGCCTCGTAGGCAGGTTGTTCACTAGTCTTATAGATTGGCACTTGTACTGGGATAGGTTGCGTTCCAACCTTTACTAAATTGAGATAGCCTTTATTTCCAAACTTGGGTTCTGGTAAAATGTTTTATGGATACGCACACTCGCCAGGCCATAGGACTTTGGAGTGATAGCTAATTGCTAGAACAGCAGCTGAAGTCAAACCCCAGTGCAATAATATCAGACCGTACAGCAATCTTAGCCTGGCAAAGTAATGTTCTGTCTTCAATTCACTTTTCTGTATTTTTTTAAGTTACTTCAGAGTTAATGTTGGTGGACCTTTATCTCGTATTTTTCCATATCTTAATTTTTGGGGGTTCATCTCTCCACCCACATTTGGCACTAAAGGAAGGAAGCTTTTTGGAAAGGTTATGGAATAATTGGACCTAGGTCAGACCCTTGTTTTCAAGATATGTTGTGATGATCAATTCTATTTTAACAATCAAAACACACTAAGCTTATCGAAGCTTAGCAGATTTTTCTTTTTTTCTTTTTAAAGACTATAAAACATGTCTGTACTCATACATGTACACTGCTTATACAAAAAAAAGTATGCCTTTATGTTAGTTCCCTTTAGTATAAGGATGAAGACATGATTTCTGTGTTGTAAAAGTGTAGCAGAATCATTTTCCCCCCAATTTCATGGTTTAGGCACAATTTCTTGCTCTCATCTAACAGATAAACCCAAGGTTTTGGGTTTACTTCATTACACTTTCTCCCAAATTCCCAAAACTACTCTTAATGTTTAGGAAATGCAACCTCTGCCTTCCTTTAAGTTAGGCTAAATTGCATTTACCACATGAGTGACAAGAGTTGGAAGGACATATAGTAGGAAAATGACAAGATAATGAATGGTTTTTCCCAATACATTTAGCTTTTCATGATTATCTTGCACAATACAGTTTCCTTCCTTGTAGAATCTGTGCCATCATGTAATTAGGAATCCCTCTTTATGCATAATTATTGTGTCTGTGTGAAAAGTTAGTGTTAACAAGATGCTAGTAAATATATTTGAAATAGTATCCTGTATCATAATGCAATTACATTACTAGTTATGTATTGGTGAGCCAAAGTAAATTTTTAAAGTTCATACTAGCGAGTTTCAGAGAGTTCTTGACATTTCTTGCATTGGCACCTCACGTGTCGCACAGTAGGCATCACCAAAGGTTTGGCGCACCCCTTCAGCCCATAGCTGTGTCCATATTTTAGCCTTTTGCTGAAGCTCCATTCCAATTTCCTTTCTTCAGTCTTGTTCTCCAATATCTCTTTAACTATTCTTATTACAACTTGGTGGTTGTTTCTCCAGTTCTATCTTCAGATCTTTATAGTTCTTCATCTCTATTTTTTGGTTTCTGGCTCTCCTTATCTTGCTGTATTTTTTTTTCTTTTAATCTTACATATTTCTTACCTTTCCTTTTCTTTTAATCTTACATATTTCTTACCTTTCCAGTCTTCTGTTTTGTGGCAAATGAGGCCATATAGGCTATCATATAATTTTCTAATTGTAATGATCCATATGCAAAATATATACTACCTCCATTTTTTTTACGTAAAGCCTCTTGCCCTCAAGTCTTGGATGGCTCGCTTAACTACTACATCAGAATCAAGAGGAGTTTGTGAAATTTTGGGGGGATTATTTTTGTAATGCATCACGGCTGACAGTTATGCAATAGCCTGTGACATAATTTATTTATTCCTGTATTTAGATTTCTATATTCATTTTTATTCCTGTATGTAATTTTGTATTTAAAACCAACATGTAACATAATTACCCTTCTATAAAGAAAATCGCTGGTTCAATAACTTTATGGTTGTTAGCCTGAGTCAATCTCCAGTTAGTCAGCCAAGTACAGTAAATTGATGCCCGAGAATAGGCCCATAGTTTAACTGCAGCCATAAGACTAATTAGCACATTGGGTTAGTTAAGGAGCCAACCATTTGTCCTTAAAGTAGTATGACACCCCTATGGACAAACCAAAGTACTCTCCAAGTTGCTACGGACCGATTCATATGTCTTTCTGATCGTAAAAGTCATCGGGGGACAGCATGAAATGTAAAGTTGGTAGCCAAATTTAGAACAGTTGATGCACAGATCAGTATGTGTACAAGACTGCACACCAGACAGGAGTAAAAGTCTAGATCTATAAGGTGACACCATAACTGCACTATACTTAAGACACGGTGAGGTGATTGGGCAAGCTAGCAAGAGAACTTAATTGTGGAACCAAAATGACAGGCACCTTGACGTTTCATGAAACGAGCATTGAGGAGAGGGTTACCTCATTGTATCAGGTTCGTACGGTGTACCATTTGATTCCGATGTTGCAGTTGAGTGTGTACCATCCAAAGTTTGAGTGCAAAGGGGTACATGGTAACAGCTGGATGCTATTTGGGAAATCTGTCCACGAGGCTGAAGTGTCATGGAACCTCATAGATCCTGTTGTCATCTTGCCCGCAAGATCTCTCTTGGTTACTTGCTCAATTCCTTTCCCATGTTAATCATTCAGTGCAGTTACAGAATCACCTTACACATCTGGCTATTAAAGACTGTCTGGTGTTCAGTCTAGTGCGAACTTCATATGTCAACCTGTGTCTCATCCAATCAGGAATTTTGTCACTATCTTATCTCATTGCCTTCCCAATATGACTTACATTTTTATGGAGAGAGAGGTTTCAGTTTCATACAATGCAGTAGGTATCTCTCATTGTGCATAAGGGTTGTGTTAAGTTCTTCAAGGTCTTGTGTTTGAGTGATTTATAATTCCCAAGGGTGCTCCAAGGTATCATGATCTCATTGTCGTGTGGGGTTTGTTCTAATGGCATTGGTTTGTAAAAAATACTATAAACTACTTGGAATAGGCAGGTGATGGCACCAACTCAGTGGTCAAGAAAACTAAAGAGAGGCATTACAGCAAAGAAATGAGAACTTTCTCATTTAGATAATCTTGTGCTGCCCTTTAATAAAGAAACCACTTGCAGGTCTTTGTAGATTTTCTTAGATTATAGCCCCCCTTAAAGTAATGATTTAATGGCCATTTCCTCTGCCACCTAGAAGTAAACTGGTTCTCCGAGGTATTGTTCTCCTTTAGTGCCAGTTGGTTGAGATCTGGTGTAAATTAACAGGGTGTAACCAACTTGAGTTTTCCATGATATATCTGCTGACAGAACTTTGCTTTTGGTAGAAGACTCAAGCTTAAAACTTGAGGAGTTATTCCAGTTTCACAAGTGGTTCACTTGGTCGTGAACACTTCCACCAAGGTTCTCGAATGATTGGCCCAGTTTCCAAGAATACAGTGGAACAGTGGACTGAGATAGAAATCTACTTAAGTGGATAAATAGTTTAAAAATTATATTCAAGTTGATAAATAGTTTAATTTTGCAATCAGAGGATTTCCGGCCTTTCACATCAGCCTTGCTCATTCTTTGTTGAGGAGATATTCAGGTTTTTCTTACAGCCCTGTGGATCACGTCACATTTAGTATCTTTACCTAGGCTTGTACGTCAACTGAACCCTTCTCACATCTTTCTCTTTGTATGGTTAACCAAGGCAACCTTTAGTGTCTGAAGCCTTTGGACTGTAAGCTGCCTTTTCAGCAATATGTACGTTGTCGTATCTCTCCATCTTATCAAATGCCTTTAGGCAGTCAACACAATGAGGTAATAGTAGAAATTCATGATATAATTCTACACTAAAGCTCAGTTTCTTCTCTTGGTGAATTTCATCAGTACTACTCTACCTCTAGGATTCCTCTTTGCAGTCATTGTGTTTGGGCCCAGTTTGTTGAGTTACAGATTATACAGTGTGGGAATTCAGAGCTTTACTACATACTGAAGTTCCAGCAGTCATTGTGACAGTCCGTTTGGTCCACTGAGGTTCTACTTAGTTTGAGAAGTTTGTGGTTTTACTAAGCGTTGAAGTTCCAAGTTTGACGTAGATTTTGTTTGATGAGTTTTATGTTCAATTAGTACAGGATCTAATAAAAGTTCTAGGTCCTATTCTAACAGTTTGACTGTCAGGTTTAAGTATTAGAGGTCTAAGACTAGATTAATTTGCTTAGAGGTTTATTAAGACGAGATAATTTTGCTTACTAAGTTTTTCTCATCATTTTTGTTTAGCTCTTTCTAGTGTCAGTTTTAGTAAGACCAATTTTTCAAGTTTTGCTAATAGAGGATTTGGTTTGTTTAAGCAAAGTTGGCCACAGTTTTTACTATTCTGTTTGTTTGTTTGTATGGTGCTTTTACGTTGCATGGAACCAGTGGTTATTTAGCAATGGGACCAACGGCTTTACATGACTTCTGAACCACGTTGAGAGTGAACTTCTATCACCAGAGATACACAGCTCTCACTCCTCAATGGAATGGCCGAGAATCGAACCCGCAACCACCGAGGTGGGACGCTAATACCATACCAACCACGCCGCTGAGGCGCTACTATTCTGTTTGGCTACTGTTATAGGCTTTGACCAGTATGGCTGCTAAGTTACCATCAGTTTTATTATTTTGTTTGACTACTATTATAGGTTAGATATTGGTTTGCCTTTGACAGTTTTAACTACGTATTTTGTTTGGGTCTTTATTATCAATTTAGTTCAACTAGTTTTTCCAGTTTAAAATTTTAAGTTTGATAGGTTCCATTCCAAGTGATTCTTGGTCCTAAAAGTTTGGACTAGTTTTTCCAGTTTAAAACTGAAAGAAAGGTTCTGTTCAAAGTATTATTCTTGGACTTCGTTTAGGCTCCGTTCCAAGTATTATTCTTGGACTTTGTTTAGTTGGACCAGCTGTTCATTTCATATTAATAGTTTGAAAGGGTTTCACTTCAAGTATCCTGTACTAGGTCTTGGTCATCAAGACCATCAGTTGAAGTTTGACCAGTATTACAGTTTGAATGAAATCCATACTAAGTATTATTCTTGTTGGTCAGATTTCATTCAACTTGGACTAACCCAGTTTCTATTTGATAAGTGTCCATCAGAACTGTCTTCTAAAGCAGGATGTCGTTTAGTTTTGAAATAGTATTCCAATTTGATCAGTATCAGAACCTCCACTAAAACAGGATTTTGTTCGATTTTGACACCATTCCATTTTTTGACACCATTCCAATTTGATCAGTATCAGAAGAACTCTTAGCAGGATTTCTTTCTGTTTTGACAATTCCAATTGACTATTCCAACTTCTATTTGATCAGTTGCTCTCTACTAAAGCATTAAGTCTGAGAAAATGGAATCTATTCCAAGTTTTTTTTCTTAATTGCTGCTACTGAAAAGTTTTTTGTTTCAAAACCAAATTAGTTTTTCATTATATATTTGCAATATACATTTCCAGGTATTGAAAATCTTTTTAAAATATATTATATATATAATGATAATATGACTACACACGATAAATACATGATTGAATACACAAATCATTCAGTCATCAATAACAGAAGTAAATCTTTTAATGTCATAATTTTTAACGTTAATCTTTGTACCAGCTATTTCATATTTTGTCTACTTCTGTTACATGTTCACCTTAGAAGTATTAGTATGACTAAGTTGAAGTACTTCTAGTTTTAATTTTTTTTTTTATGTTTTCAGAGCTTCTGACAACGTTCTCCCCTGGGCCTGTTGTGGTGACGCAGGTGACCTCCGGAAGATCGTCGATAAGGTCCTCCCCGCTCCCTCGACGTTCCTCGACCCGCAGCGCCCCGGGAGGGACGTCGCCGAGAAGGCACAGGCCGAGAACTCCGTCTGTGCGTGGAGGACCGGTCCACGTCGTGGAAGTGGAGTCCGACAGCATCACAACTCCAAGGGTGGAGATAGAGTCTCCCTCGAAATCCCTGGCGTCGATACGAATGAGCCTGAGGGGAGACACTTCGGAAGTTCGTCAGTCGCCCACGCTATCTCTGCCGTGCGATCCCCTGCAGCCGCCGCAGGCGAACACTCCGAACGAAATGTCGTCCCAGACTCTTCTGCAGACAGACTTTCAACTCCACCCCACATCATCTCCCCACCTCTCGCCGCAGACGTACGTCTCTTCGCCCATGCAGGCCGTCGTGCTCCCTCAGCCGCTGGTCATAGACCCGGCCCACTCGGCTCAACTCCACGCCGAGTCTCCGATAAACACGGTGTCCTACACCACCCCACACATCAGCACTGTCCCGCAGACGTTGGCTCCCTCGAACATGTTCGCCACTCCTCATCATCCTTACAGTACGGCACCCCAGATCTGCACGGCTCCTCAAGTTCACGTTGTGGCGGCAGGAGGTCGAGCTCCGTCTCCAGCTCCTCCGGACATCATCACTTCTCAGGCTCCCATGATGATGATGACGCAGCTTCAAAACACGCCGCAGATTCATATTGAATCTGAAGACCAATTAATGTCACACATGCAGGAGGCAGCCCCCAAAACCCTCATCAGAGTACACGAACCGCTGATGAGTCCCGAAGTAGCACAGCAACAGCAGATGGCTCAGGAAGCGTCTGCTGCAACACACTCCGACGGTGAAGTCGCCACCACTGCACTCCAACACTACCCCACCACCACCACCACCACCACACCCGTCACTAAACAACGTAGCTCACCTGATACTGGTTTAATAAAGTTTTATCCTACTTTTCGGTAACATATGCTGTTCATTATCCTTAAATTTGATTGCCATTATTATCCGATGTTATTGCTCTTGAATTTAGTCAAAAGCACATCTAGATCTATACAGCTTCGTATTCATGCAAGCAGATCAAGATAAGTATAGACTGAACTTGTTTCTTTCAAAATTAATGGGAAAATGATGCAATCTTTACAAGAAACTAAGCAAATGCTTAAAAAAGAAAATGAATTTACAATCGCCATACTCTTGCAAATAGAATGTCAAAACATTTTAGAACTTTTAACTAGTTAAATAACCATAATTAATTGAAAAACAAATGATGAAATAACCATAACTAACTGAAAAATGATGCAATTGTTTAAAGAAACTGAATTGAAATGCACAAAAAACGCCCATCAATACAACCTCTGTTTTCTTGCAAGCATTCTAAAACCTGACTTTCACTTGCTCTAATGAAGCTTCAATGTATTACTTGAAAATAAAGCAATTTTGGAAATGAACAATGCAAATCCACAAAGTCAATAATATTTTGCAAAGACTAAACACATGAATAAACATATGAAAAGCTGAATAAGCTTAGCTTAAGTACCTTTGGAGCCCAGAAACTTCAAAACAAAGATGACTTTGTACTGATTACACAGGTAAAATTGAAATACTACATAAATGTTACTCTTCGATCAATCAAAGTCCTAAAAAAAACTTTGAAAATAAGTTAACATCAAAGCGTGCAACATAATTACAAAAATATATATAAACTTAAGTAACAGAAAAATTAAACTAAACATTTCAAGGCTTAAAAAGAATATAAACAATGACATTACAGAAACAGTAATCCTTAAAATGCCAAAGAAATATTCAAGTACAATAAAGTTTAATTGTAATTTTACAATACACAACCTGTGTAAGTATGCCCTTAACCTTCAAACCAGCAGAGAAGCAAGCCAATCCATTTCACAGTAAGTGCCAAGGGCACCACAAGACAGTGTTTTAAGTGACATACACTCCAAGACAACTGGAGTGGTAAGTGTTAAGTGCCATAATCTCCAGAACTTGAGTGGTAAGTATTAAATGCCATAATCTCTTTAGAGAAACAGAGCGCAGAGAAGTTTCCAAAGCATTTCAATTGCAACTGATTCCCAAACATTTATCAAATCAGCTAGAAACCAAATTAAAACTTTCAGTTAATAGGCAATAATTCAAGAGGATAAGAAACCCTAAATTATTCAAATATTAGTTCAACCAAACTCGAAAATTTTTAAAACTGCTGTACGTAATCCTAGGTGTTAACTGGCATAAATACAAACCAGATTATCTTATAATGAAAGCACAAGACGGAAGCATGGAGGAGAATGACCCTACCACAATTGAGGTAGCTATTCTCTAGCAACAAGGAAAGCAGTTAAGTATACCAGAACACTTCTTCCCAGAGATGGGACAACATAATCAAGAACAACTCTGAAAGAAAACCCCGAAGTCAGGTGGCACCACAGTTGTTAGCATCTACACACTCCTGTTTCTTCCCAATGTATTATCATCAGCCTATGTATAAATTAGTAAATATGGAAGATATAACAAACGTTGCTAAGCAAGAATACAGGCAGTCCCCGGGTTACGACGGGTTCGGCTTACGACGTTCCGAGGTTAAGGCGCTTCACAATTTTATTCATCAGACATTATTTCCAGGGTTACGACGCCTACAACACTGATATGACATGAAATATGATGCCAAAAATGCAAAATAATCAATAAGAATGCAGTTTACATAGTTTTCAATGAACCCAAAGCATTAAAAGTAAGGTTTTCTTGGGATTTTTCACAATGTTCAGGCTTACAACGATTTTCGGGTTACATGTCTCAAGAACGGAACCCCCGTCGTAATCCGGGGACTGCTTGTAATGTAATGGCCAATTTTAATGCAGTTGACAATCAAATCCACAAGAGTATAAAGTAATATCCACAAAGAGTAAAATAAAAATGGCACTAGAAATGATCCAATCTGCAAAATATATATCTACCAAAATACAAGAGAACTGTACCCCTGAAGTCTTACAAATCTATCTCTAGACCTGAAAAACCACGGATAAGAAGCCTGTTTAATGGATGAACCTCAATTTTCGATCAAGTACGCGAAAAAATTTATTTTAAGCCCAAAATAGTTTATGGGAAAACTCTGGAAATCTTAAATGTCTTTTTATAATATATAAAAAGACATTTAAGATGTCAGAACTACTGGAAAATATTATAAAAAGACATTTAAGATGTCAAAACTACTGGGAAATATTATAAAAAGACATTTAAGATGTCAAAACTACTGGAAAATATAAAAAGACATTTAAGATGTCAAAACTACTGGAAAATATTATAACAAGACATTTAAGATGTCAAAACTGTCATAAAACATGTGGATCTACACTTGGGATCATGTTTTAAGTTGAGGCCTATACGAGCACTCGCCTTCTAAAACCAACAGTAATAAGTGGTGGGTCATATGATCCTGCAAATACACACAAGACAGAAACAACGTGGGAACAGTTGATAGTGAACTGACACAGCATTTCAAAGCTGTTCTTGGAAACTCTCTAGACCAGTCTAAACAGGCAAAGAACCTGCAATTCCAAAACAGCATAAAATCCACAGCATTGAAAGTCCGCTCAGATAACGTACTTCCAGAACAAGAGTTGCGCTGCCACCTGAATCCGTCCACTTACTGGAAGACTAAAACACTTCAAAGATGGAAGATTATGTGCGTATACAAGTGCTTTACAACTTAACGTTTGTTGCACCAACATTTTCTGTTCAAATAACAGTGCCATCCAAAGCACAACTGAAAAAAGGACGAACTGCTAATTAATCTGAGATTTCCTCATGAAATATTAGTTTCTATATAATGCATACATAAATCATCAGTCAGTCTGAAACCAAGCATCGAGGCATAAGACCGAAATGAAGACGAAAGACTAGACTGGCCAATCCCCAGGAAAGAGAGGACAAAGCTCTCAACAACAGAACACCCTACACAACCTTTCCTTGGAAAATTACATTTGTCACACAACATCAAATTATATGTAAATATTTATTATGTAATAATACTGCAAAACTTTTTATACAGGGTCCAGAAGGAATCCCTCATGGTAATGCCAGCTGCGTTCCATTGAAAGGCGGGATCATGAAGTGCCGGCTTCTGTTGCTCAAGAATAAGATTTCTTTGCCGTTCATGCTGAACCTGCCGAAATAAATTAATTAATCAGTACAAGAATATAGGGCTAATCATTACAAGCAGTCAAAATATATGCCACTTCCTAATTTCGATCAAGTACATAAGAAACAGAAAAAAACTTAAAACACTACGTTCAAACACCAAAGACGAGGCAGTTTTTTCAGTTTATCGTGAAGTATCTTCCTATCTCAAATATTGTCAAAAAGATAAAAAAACACTAAATTCTCCAACCAAGCTGAGGCCATTCTTTCTGTTTATGATGACAACTCTTCCAAAATCAAATATTTTGAAGAGGAAAAAACCTTGATGGAAATTAGTCTACAAAAACTGATAATTCTTTAACCCCCTATGGTTCAAAGGTGAACGACAAATGCTCCGAAGTGACGTGAAAATACCAATCGTTCGTACCATACAACCTACTGGCTCACATCCCCTCCAACACTTCAGTTCAAAATGCAGATAAACTTTTTTATCTAAAACAATTGATGTAGTAATACTAACCATCTTCTGGAATTAGGGAGGTCTAGAGGAAAGAACAATTCCAAAAGAAAACAAATTAGAAAAAGAAATAGTAAGTTAGATATCACTTTCTAATGATCTTCCATAAAGCACTTTTTACCAGCTTCGTTTTCAGCATACACTACGTTCCTAAAATACATGACTGAAGACTTGCATGGTTAAGACGACTGTTGCACAGATGAACATTACAAAGTAATCTGGCCTAACCACAGAGGTTTAGACACTCACAGCATTATCACTAAAGACTCGAGATTACCTACAAGACAAAGCCTGAAGCAGATGACAGCGTAACAGATGAAAATTAATTGACAGGAAACATCACAGACTGGAGTCAAAGTTCACAGTAATTTAGCAAGATCAACAAATATCTTTTCTACTGACTTGTAGAATTTATAAGTTGGTACTGATGAAGCAGGCCTTAAGCCAACAAAGGTTTATGGTCAAAGACAGCCTGTAAATGCAGTAAGACAATACATACATAAATAGATTCTGAGGCATGACATGGATGTCTAGTCTATCCCAGCCAACCAAAACAACTCACGTACGACTTCCCAAAAGATCTGCTCTTCAACGCAAGATAGAAAAAAGTTCAAAGGAGTTACACAGCTTATAGGTAGGAAAAAAGTCAAAGGACATTCTACAGTGACCCAAACAAAGCAAGCATAAGCTGTACTTGTTTGGCTTATCAAAAACAATAAAGTTAACATACTCATGTACACAGCTCCTCAAATACAACACTCCATCTCAAAAGTTCCTCAAGAACCTCTACAAAACTACAATTTGAAAAGGTCCCCCCAGGAAACAAATTCTAAAAATAAGTTAAATGAAATGCTGATGGCTATTTCAGTAAGGTATGTCCCTAGAAAGGTCACTCAGTTCATGACAGATGACCAGCCATGGTTTAATGATATATATAGATCTTATAATGACAAAACATTTTTTTTTCTCTTTTAGTAAGTGAGGGCTCTTCTATCTGTATTTCCCTTTACCTCTCTTACTTCTTCTAACGAACATCATAATATTCTTTGGAAGCTTGAATTTCAAGTCAATGGCCCCTTCGGTGGCTTGTTTCATATGAATAGGGTTCTTCATCTTCTGAATAATAATACAGTGTTTGTACTCACTCAACTAAACAATATATCCTTTCAGTATCCCACGGGGGCTACATACCTCAAAATTCCACGGTGAACTCCCCTAGGTGACGATTGCTCTTCATAGAAAAGACCGAAGCACTTGCAAAGGAGTTTCATTCCCCCGAACCCTGAGATGTCTAGCTCCTTATAAGCCACGACAAATACTGAAACCCTGTAAAGTAAGCAAAGCATTAAAATGACAGATGTGGCAGGAAAGGTTTGACGAATTGAGAAGGTTCCAGAAAACATGGAAAAAGGAGATGGATGAAGACCTAGACTACACTGGCATTCAGTCAGTATAAATAAGAAATCTCTCATTTTGGGCTCAAATCAAGGAAAAGTACAAAGGAAGACCTAGGCTACACTGGAAATCAGGCAGTGTCTCTCAGTCTCTCTTATCTCATGCTGAAATCTGGGAAGTACAAAGGCAGACCTACAAGAATTGGAATTCAGGTAATGCGTCTCCAAGACAGACAGGAGTGGGGAGAACTTTCATGAAAATCCAACATAATGATATAAATATAAGAAATCTCTCTCATTTTATGCTTTTAATTTCCTAGGCTCTAGGTACAGCAACTCAGAAATTTAAATGACTTTCTACTTGCATAATTTACACGTTAGGTTCAATACACCCTATGCGCACAATGTACAGAACTTTATGTTTTTTTATCCAAAAAATATTTCTAAGCACAAACCACTAACATATTTTACATTATAAAAAAAAGGGTCCACAAAAAACCATTTCAGAATCTTAGCTTTCAATAAAATGAATCGGTGATTATTCTTTAATCTATTAATGTTTTTCATAAATTCAAACTCAAACTGCACTATAATTTTGATTCCATGCAATACTATAACTAATCTGTATATTATCTAAATTTTTACTTTCCTGTCAAGATTTTCCCTCTATAGTTAAGTAGTCGAATAAGTTCTTTCCATCAGCTTCTATTTTGTGTGCTGTACCTTATCTGATTTCCTATCTGATCTAAGGCTTTGTTTACACCAAAAGACCACAGTCTTTCAATTTCAAATTCTCAAAAAACTAGCCTGAGTGGTTTCTACTCAAAATCAAAATTCAGAATGTTTAATACACTAAAATTCATTGAAATTACATCAGGTTAAATTTCGAATGTTGGAAGGTTCTGACAAAGCTACTTTCAGGAACTCCTTCAGTTACATTATGTCAGGATGGATTCAAGTTCTGACAGAACTTCCAAGATCACTTTCTTCAAAATCTAACAAACATTACATACTTTCCAAGATCTGACATTCATGCCTGATAGGAATTTGGACAACCTCATAAAACTGGTTAAACTATGTGTTTACCTGCGTTATTTGTATAAAAAAAACATGGCCTGGGTCATGTAAATCATTCATCAAATATCCCTAGTTTCTTTAAATACAAGTGGAAAAACACTGCAAATAAACAGACCACTACATACTTTCTCAAGTGGTTCTCAACTACTCAGTAATTTCCGGGGGATGTGCGAGCCCTAGGAAAAAATTTAAAAGTCTCCTCATTATATTCAGAAGTTTATGAAAATAAAAAAATGGAAGAGTATCGTCTTATAAAGTTAAGTTTCCTATGGTCTACTACTCTGGTTAGACTCATTGTGCTTAGCATATTTGGTAATTATTTGTCTCCCTCCCTATCCCTCAAAAGGACCACCTCTTATTAGAGGGGGCACGGTAATAAAAAGGCTGAGACCCTCTACTTTAACTGATTGCTCTTACAATATCACACTTACAGTATAAACCGAGCACTATTTACTTACTCATCTTCAAATGGAATCTGTAAGATAGAATTCACATCGGCCTCCACGCACTTGAGTACCGATTCCTTCGACACTTTCAGCATGCGAGCCCGACTCGAGTTCAGGAGGTTGAAGAGGTAATTCTCATATCTCTCGGCTGTTAGGGTGTCAGCATTCTTTACGTTGGCTGTCAGATCTCTGTAATGAATGAAAGTTTCCAAGTTATCCTTTCTACAAACAGGGGATTTGACTCTCCTATGTGCCACTTCGAGTTTTACAATTACGGCAAGTGGATTGTACCTGTGTACCAGGACATACCCATTCTAGCACAAACTTGACCCTCTCCATATAACTTTGAATAGCAATGCAAACACCCAGTACAAATATCATGCTGAACCGTTTACAAGTTGGTTACTGTACTCTTCGTGCCTATGTCAATTCAGTATATAGTATAATTCCACTCTCACAGAAACTCACAAGTTCGTGGCCCTTAGCCGATGGAACAGAGCGTGGATCAGCGGAGTGACCGGCTCCAAATCCTGTCCCACTGGACGGCGGAGTGCACGAGACATGTCTGGGACGACCAGTTCTCTCTCCCATCGTCCAAGTTCCAGCCATCCTTCCCAGCCACTGCAAATATTCATAGACATTTATTGAGCTGAACCAGACCACTCAACATCATATTTCTAGACTCATAGGAACAAGGAGGATTTGAAAAGACACAGCTGTTTGCACTGTCCCTCGTCCTAGATGGCATTGCTCAGTAAGAGGATAATTATTAAGCACAAGAAAACTTGATAGTCCTGTAGTACTGAAAACCATCTTGCATCTCTATAGTTTCATCTTCGCTCTAAATGTTACTGAATTACTGCATCTACTTACGTGTTTAGAAAGAAATTTATACTACAGTAATTGATTTTTTTTTAATACAAACCTGCCCGTCATTCACAACCCAAAGAAAAATGTTTAGTGCCTGCAATTTACTGGTCACAACACAGAGAACAGATGATGGTAAAAGACAGAATGCAGCACACCTGGGGTTTTACAGAGACATCACAAAGAACCTTCAGTTTAAGATGCACTGTACGCAATACACTGTACCCTCTTCTATGGGTTAAATATGACAATTTGTCGAAAAATTGCATTTTTCCTAACTATACAAACCTGAGGTCCTTTAACAATAGGAAGTAGCTAGCGGCAGCTGGAACGGTCGTAAGCTTCGAACAAGGGGAGAACGGTAGTTAACTGCTTGTCCGACAGTCGCGCGCCACGCGACTGGGAGGTAAACAAATCACTTTTGCTTTTGGCTCATGCAAAATACGCAGAGTGAGGGGTGGCATGAGGTGGGGCTATATGTAAAGGACCTCAGGTTTGTACAGTTAGGAAAAATGCAATTTTCGACAAATTGTCATTTGTTCCGATAACGTAATACAAACCATCGGTCCTTTAACAATAGGAAGACTCACTTCTTGGTGGGAGGAATCTGAGTCTTTTGATGAACAGACTGGTGTTCGTCCATCCCTGAATGCCTCCCTGGTCGTAAGAGCGAGGGAGGATCCAAGCCTCTGTCCGATTGATCGGGGTGTGCACCGCAGGATCAATGGTCAGACCTCTGGGCCGAGTACTAAGAGAGAGGCAGTGATCTCTTCGTACCAGCAAGCAAGAACTTGTTCCTGTTTGCAAGAGGCAACATAAAGTATGGGTTTGTCTCAAGCTGGCATCCACTTCCTCCCCCTTGTTGGAGGAAGTGGTGGATATACGCTCCTATCCCTAGTGAAAGGGATAGGATGGGGCTCTGTTTGAGTAGCTCACCTGCATCTCGTCCTTCTCCATCAGCCCGGGTGACGACCGTGTCCTCTACCCACAGGTAGAGGGAAAGAAAAAGATGGGAAGAGGAGCCAGTCACACTCTCATTCACTCATCCATTCTTACGGTCACACAAGGACTCGATGCTATTCAGCATGTAAACTGTGTAAGGTGTGGTATAGCATAGTTAATCCACAAAACCTAATCAGAAAATGTGCTGCATGCAACATTCCGACCCATCCACAGTGTGCTGAGGTAATGCAAGATATGAGAAAAGACACAAGAATTTTTTGCTCAACATGTCTACCATGGATAGACAATGTTATTAAATCAAGATTGAATGTACAAATAGTTGAGGATGAAGAAGAAGAAGAAGAGGAAGAGGAAGAAGAGAAAGAAGAAGAGGAAAACGGTAAGAGAAGTAAACAAAACTGAAATGACAGAAAAAGATAAGGAAAAACAAAGAACAAGATAAAAGTATGGATGCAGAGATACTCATTGATACTACATATGAGGCTATAAAGCAGCATACCTACGAAGAAATAAATTACGATATGACAACACAAAAGAAAATCCCGAAGAGGCTCTACCCAGATCTACACAATGACGGGAAAGAGGAAAAAATATACAAAAAAGACAAAGTCAGCAACCTTTTGAAAAGAGGGAATTGCAGATTTGGAGAAAAATGTTACTACAAACATCCTAAGGTATGTCACAACTATGAAATATATGGTAAATGTGCATACCTAGATGGCTATGAGGATGATTGCAGAGATCTACATCCAAAAATATGCAAAAACCTACAAGAAGGAAAAGGATGTAAGTTAGACAAAAAATGTAAAATATATGCACCCTGTTAGCCATGAAAACTAATCAAATAAATAACCAATCAAGTAATAAAATCCAAAAATAAGAAAGAAAACAAAACATAAAGAGAGGAATGAAGAATATCTTAGGGTAAAACGAAAAAGCAAGCCATCAACGAGAATATTTTTTACAAAAGAGGTGTCAGCAAAAAAAAAAATTTCAAAGCATCAGCTCCAAGATTCTACTCAAGAGATAATAACTGTTTTTATTATGCAAGAAGATATTGCAGATATGGAGAAAATTGCAGATTCAGACACAAAATGAATAATTATGATGAAGGAAGAACAAATATTATGGGAAAAGTTGGATTTTTTTAATGTCAGAATTTCTGGAAATGAAAAAAAGAACAACATACCAGAACAGGAAAGAGACATGGGAAAATCCTTATTATTACCAATATTAAATGAAGGAGAAAACACGCAAACCATCATAGTGATGAATGCGCAGGGGTTGGGGAGTTACGAGTAACTCAAAAAGAAAAATAGAGTACTTAGAAGAACTAACCCAAATTGAAAGGAAAATAGATATAATGAATATAAGTGAAACCTGGTATTCCCAGAGACTGGGAATGATGATCAAATAAAAGGGTTCCAAACTTATAGATCAGATAGAAAAAACAGGACTCAAGGGGGGACTGCAATATATGGGAAAGACAAAAAACAAGGAAAAATATATGAGAAATATAGTAACTCAGAATGTGAACTAAAAGCGGTAGAATTTGAATCTGAAAAATTAATGAACATAGTAATATATAGACCTCCTAATACTAAAGAGTTTGACTTAATAATAGAAAAAATTGGATGATATATGTAGAAATCACAAGGACTGGACTATTCTCCTATCTGGAGACTTCAACTTTCCTTTCGTAGACTGGAAAAGAACGAATAGGAGATTGTGGATGTACTTATACATATAAAAAAGAGAGTAATAGTAGTGCAGAAAGATAAGAGGCAATTCGAAAAGCTATTAGATATGCTACTAGAATACAACATTCAACAAATAAATCACCTGCCAACAAGAAGGAAATACTTAAGACCTAGTATTTGTGAACGAGATGAATTATGTTAAAGAAATAATAGTTTATAATGCGAGTATTTCAGACATAATGTCATAGAATTAAAGTAACAGTCCATTCCAAAGCAAGTGAAAACAGAGATAAGCAAGAAATGAAAAAGTGGAGAGGATATGGAAAAAAATACAACTTCTAACAGTAAAAATATAAAATGGTCAGAAATAAATGAAGAATTAAACAAAGATTGGGATAACATTTTCGTAAGTGATGACATAAGATAAATACGGAGATATTATATTAGAGAAAATAGTGGATAATTATATACCGAAGAAGAAAAGTAAACCTCAGTCATGCATACCAAGAGACAGAAAGATCTTGTTCCAGAAATCAGAAAGTGGAAAAAAGGTCTTGCAAAAGAAAAAAAAAAAAAAATGCATGGAAAGTTATAGAACTAAAAAAGTAAGATAGAAAATGCAGAACAAAAGATTATACAATCAAAAGAAAATGAAAAACGGGACTTGGAAGAAAAAACCCTATTAAATATCAAGCAAAACCCCAAACTATTATACTCATATGCGAAGATGAATAAAAGAAGAATAGAAATAATAGGCCTCTAAGAATTGAAGGGAGAGTTAACGAAGAAAAAGAAAAAAAGGAAATTTGCAACATATTGGCAGAACGATAGAAGAGAGAATTCACCCCTAGAATAGATAATGAAGATAATGATATAGAAGTAAGTGATGAAAATAGTGAAATATTTAGTGACATAGATATTAATGAAGCTGATATTGTGCAGGCTATTAATGAAATTAAAAATGGAGGGCCTGATGGAGTCCCTGCTATTTTGTTAAAGAAAGTAGTTCATTCTATCGCAAAGCCACTTGCAATATATTAAGACAAAGTGTAGATACAGGCAAGATTATGATTAGCACAAATTAGCAATATTATTACCCCTACCTTCAAAAGTGGATCAAGACTAGAGGCAAGTAATTGTATCGGCCCTGTGAGTATCTAACCATCACATATTATGAAAGTGTATGAAAGGGTAATGAAGAAAAATATTATGAAACATTTAATAAAAAATAATTTGTTTAATAAAGGACAACATGGTTTTCGTACCCGGAAAAAGTACACAAACCCAACTGTTAGTCCACCGTGAGAACATATTCAAAAATATGAAAAGAAACGGAAATGAAACAGATGTGGTTTATCTAGACTTTGCAAAAGCTTTTGACAAAGTAGACCATAATATATTAGCGAAGAAAATTAGAAAACACAATATCGTGGATAAAGTAAGATGGTTAAAAGAATTTTTACACAACAAAAAGAAAACATATAGTTATTGCAAACGACGAGAAATTGGATGAAGCCAAGGGTATATCCGGTGTGCCACAAGGTACGGTGTTAGCTGCAATACTGTTTGTTATTATGATTGAAGACATAGACAGTAATGTTAAGGATTCGGTAGTGAGTAGTTTCGCAGATGACACAAGAATAAGTAGAGAAATTACTTGTGATGAAGATAGGAACGCTCTACAAAGAGACCTTAACAAAGTATATGATTGGGCAGAGGTAAATAGGATGGTATTAACTCTGATAAATTTGAATCAATAAATTATGGAGAGACAGAGAAAGAAAGCTATATGCATATAGGGGACCTAATAATGAGACAATCACAAATAAGGAAGCAGTTAAAGACCTTGGTGTGATGATGAATAGGAACATGTTATGCAATGATCAAATAGCAAATTCTGTTGGCAAAAATGTAAAGCAAAAAATGGGAATGTTGTTACGGGCACTTCAAAACTTCAAACAAGAAAAAGCTGAACACATTGATTATGCTTTATAAAACATATGTTTCGGTAGTCCAACTTGCAAATATTGCAAATATGATATGGTACCCACACTATCAAAAGGATATTGCACAATAGAGAGTGTACAAAAGTCTTTACAGCTAGAATAGAAGTTAAAGACCTTGATACTGGGAAAGACTACAATCCTTAAAATTATATAGTCTAGAAGGAGAAGAGAACGCTACATGATAATTCAGGCATGGAAACAGATAGAAGGAATAGCAGAAAATATCATGGAACTAAAAATATCAGAAAGAGCCAAGCAGAGGTAGATTAATAGTGCCCAAAACTATACCAGGAAAAATAAGGAAGCACCAGGACATTAATCCACTACGCACCCAGCATCGATAATGCAACGTCTATTCAATGCGTTGCCAGCTCATCTGAGGAATGTATCAGGAGTGAGCGTAGATGTGTTTAAGAATAAGCTCGACAAATATCTAAACTGCATCCCAGACCATCCAAGATTGGAAGATGCAAAATATACCGGAAGATGTAATAGCAACTCTCTGGTAGACATTAGAGGTGCCTCACACTGAGGGACCGGTGGGGCAACCCGAAAGAAAGAACGTGTAAGGTCTGTAAGGTCTGTAAGTAAGCCTGCGAGGGTCTGGGTTCGCTACACAACGTGTTGAGCAGCCACCACGGGTCCAAGGAAAAAGATCCAAGGACCTGTGGGCAATTATCCCGAAGGTTAGAGGAGGTGCATGTGGTCTGGTTGGACCAGACCCCTGCCTTCAGTACCTGCGCCACGGAGAAGTTCTTGCGGACAAAGCAGCATCTCCTTCGCAGTCGAAGGCGGTGAAGCCATTAGGGAGGGGATTGTGAACGACTCGAACCGATCGTCAGGGACCGAACGGGTTTCTTGCGTCTTCGCTACGAAGTTCGGTACGAAATCGAGCGTCACGGATCCCCATCCCCTCCCCTGGATGCTTGACTTCGCAGGAAAAGTCAATGGCAGTTTCCCATGCAGAAGGAAATGAAGGGAATAGTCGCATGACCTATCCTCTACTCGACTTCGGTGATGTCCAGTACCCATACTGGTCTGTCCGTTTGCCACGAAGTCTCTCGCATCCTCCTATCCCCATGCGCGAAGTTCTCGGTAGTGGATATGGAACACTGAACACTCCATGGGGGTGGGTGTCCGATGGTATGGGTACTGGTGACACAAGCTATTAAGACGAAGTAATGATTGCTCTGTAACAACCGAACCAAGTCCACAGCGTAGTTCGTAACTGACTCGGGCGCTCTGACAGCTGCCGACTGACTTTTTGGTTCTGGTATTGGAAGTGTGGCAAGTTTGTTGCCAAGCATCCGAGTAAGTCACGTGACCTTCGCCTTTAAAGGGTTATGCCGAGAGACCAAACAAATAATGTATTTGTTTGTCACCAATGCCGGACAGCGAGGTGATGATTCTCTTAAGGCATGTGCCCAACAGGCGAAAGTCAATTGCCTTCTAGAGACCGAGGTCCCTGAAGGCGAAACATCTCATAGTTGTTGAATGAATCTTCAGCTAAAGGAGAAAACAACACTATGTGCCGTTGAAGACGAAGGTAGATATTGAATGCAACCTATGTCTTCACAGACGAATCGAGAGAAAAATTCTCAAGATTCAGAACCTGTGCTTACAAATGACTGAAAACGCTAACCGCTATTTTCATTTCTTGCTGTCCGGTGAGAAGTCGTAGTTGCAATGAAAGCAGGGGCGTTCCTTCAGTAATGAAACACAGGGGAGAGCCGCCTGAAGAACTGCTTCTCATGGGCTGAACGTTTGGAAGTAGAGCTGGCAGGTGTGGGAGTAGGCAATGTCTTTCAATATCTCTGCTAATCCGTGAACAATGAATAATTGCACACCTACGAATACGAGATATTTTGAGGACAAACTCAGATTCGGCAAAAATCATTCGCATTATCAGCAGTTGCGATGCAGCAAGGAGACCTATTACAGAATTCTGTTACCGTGCGGTAAACAGAAAGATGAAAGTCGAAGAGATATCTCTGTTGTAAATTCTCGCAATACTGAAGGCGATGAATTCGAGCGTCACAGCAGTAGATGGTCATTCATGTATGCGAGAATCCCCGTTAATCAGAGACTTAAGTCCGTGATTGTTGGGCAGAGATACGGTTGGTATTCAATCAAAGCAGGGGAGAAAGACATAACCAACCGCGCATCTCGAGGCGGCAGCTGGTACTGAAATGCCTCGGGCAGTCGGGCAATTCAATACGCAGTAGCTGTCGCTGACTCGTCATCCTGAGTTGCCAAGTAATCCTTTCCACGAAGGAATGCGTTCGGCTAGAACCACCGAGCAATAAAAGATATGCTCGAGCAACTATATTTAGGCGAAACGAATTTCGGTAAATAGAAAAGCTGAAATGGTGTTGTCGTGACAAAACCATAAGTATATAAAATTGAAACTGGAAACTTCTGGGAGGTTGCAGGCAACCCGAGTTGCAGTTCAATTAGAATGCTCCTCGTTTAAGTCGCAATCCGTAGAGTAACTAGGATATGCGCTAACCCCCACCCCTCGGACAATTCAACTGCTTAGCAGAATCATGTCGCGAGGTTAATATACGTAGTATATTTGTAGGATTCTGAACAACGATCTCCATCCTAAATTCTTTCCTTTCTAGAAAACAAAATAAGGATTGGAGATCAACCACCTTCTATCTCTATCAAAGAGAGTGAAGGAGAAGTCTTCCTCGAAGGAAAGCTTCAATGGTGAACAGAATAACTAAGACGATAGTTCAAGCCAAACTGGATGTTCCCGTCCGTTCTTCTCTATTCCAGGTTGGTCGCCTACTGTGAGATAGTTTTCTTTCAGCAGCAGTCTTCTTCCCAATGCTAGAAATTCCAGGAATTCGAGCATAGGCGAGGTTCTCCCGATTATATGTAACTATTTATCGGGGATTCTCGTCTCGCTCACTTTGGACCGTGGTCTCGCCTAAGTGTTTGGAGATCGTAAAAACTCGAAACACTGAATGCGCTAGAAATTCTGTAGAATTCTAAGCACTCTGCGAAACCCCCACCGAATTCGTCAAACGATATCGGCTGGTGGTCCTCTCGATTCCCGTAGAAATCGAGAATGGGGCAGGATCCCTCCTCAACGACCGGGGCTTATGTCAGGTAGGACCCGAAGGTCCCCCCGGTAGCGCAGTCCCCAACGTGGGATCCTACAGAGAAATCTCTGTAGGATCCCTCCCCTTTCCCTCGTAGCCGTAAGGAGAGAATAGGGAGTAGAATTGGATTGGATACTCGCTCGCCTTCCCAGTGGAACTAGCAGTTGAAGAAGAGTAGGAGTGATGGCTCATCAGAGTCTGGGAAAAAAAAAAAAAACGTATCGTCAGGAGAAAACGTTTTCCCAAGGAGGGTTACGAACTCGCCCTGTAGGTAAGGGTCTGCCGCCACTGTGAACGTCGTCTGGGTGGGGCTGATCGACACCTGACAGGAGAGAGCCGATACCGTCCTCCGACTCATTCCAGTCCTCATCGAGGTCGAAACCTCTCAGGAGGACCGAGGGGTATCTAAATACGGTGTCTGAAGACACGTAGAACACGCCGCTGTCGCAGTAGAGGAGGTGGAAGTAGCTTGTTCGACCACGGCCAGATCTGAGAGAGCCTTCTTATCCGGAGACGAAGAGACTCTGGTTCAAGACAGTATTGGGCAAGCTCTGATCGCGGCAGGCCCACCGTCAGTTTGGGTTCCCTCTCGGCTCCAAAACGACTCGAGCAGAGACGTGGGCTCTGCTGGTGGGAGCGGCGATCCTTCCCCAAGGTCGTTGCGCTGACGAATCAGCGCCATAACCTCGACAAAATTCCTCTGGATCTCGGAAGTCATAGCATCTTGCAGAGTAGGACCGTCAAGCCCCTCGAACAAGAGCATTCCGAGAACCTCCCCCTTAAAGAGGAGGAACTGCGATAGATACCTCTCGGATTCCTCCTGCCACTTGCGCGTACGTCCTGGTCGGTCCGAAGATCGTACCTGGTACTTACGGGACGGGATCGTGCGGGGCATGCCCCTCACGATCACCCCGCTGTGCCTCGCTCTTCCTGGTGCAAACCGAGGAAGTTGCAGGCACGAGAGAGGAAGACATGACGCTCCTCTTTCGCTCGTCCGGCTGGCAGAACCAGCGGGCTTGGAGGGCTGCAGGCGATCGCCAACTTGCAGGCCTAGTCGAGCCGTTTCCCAGGGAAACTGCTGGACCGAGAACAGCGGCCCCGATCTCGCGTGCAGAGGAGTGCTGCTGGTCCCCCTATCCGCCCGGGGTCCCCCTGTGGGAGCGGCGGTCAGGAGACCTGCAGAGACCACTGTTGCGGTGAGACGGGGTGGTGCGTGTCCTCTTCGCGGCGCGTCATACCGCTGGTACCAGCCGAGGCTGGCACCAACGATCAGAGAGGGGGAAAACTCTTCCCCAGCCTCAGGCCCGTGGCTGGTCAGAGACAGCCACGTCTACCAGGGTTACAGCTGGTCGCTGGCGAGAGCGGCCGCTGGCCTGGCGCGAGTCACCTGAGCGGCTTCTCACCATCTTTCTGCTCCGTTGCCCCACGGTCCTGGCCGCCGGAGCAAACTCTGGCGCCAAAATTTGGCTATACGCTCTCCTGCAGGAGATCGTATACTCGGAACTTCTCGCGAACGAGAGACCGAGCCGGAACCTGGCGTAGCGGCAGCGCCGCAAACACCAGGCGAGGAAATACCGGTGGTAGTCGGTAGGCCTCTGGTCCCCGTCTTCTTCTTCCTTGCGGAAGGGGAGACGGGCCCTGTTCCCAAAAGAGCAGGAGGACCAGCAGAAGAACCCCCCCGTCCCACGGGAGTGGAACGAGCCCTTAGAAGTTCCTGAAGGAGCCTTCTTAGGGGGGAAACCCGGGTTACCAGATGGTCGCTGTGAGAGCGGCCGCTGGTCCAGCGAGAGTCACCTGAGCGGCTCTCACCAGCCTTCTGCTCCGTGCCGCGGTCTTGGCGCCGAGCGAACTCTGGCGCCGAAACTTTGGCTGCACGGTCTCCGAGGGAGAGCGTACACTCGGGATCTCTCGCGAACGAAAAAAAAACCGAGCCAGGAACCTGGCGTAGCGGCATCGCCGCTAGCACCAGGCGAGGAAGTACCAGCGCTAACTGGTACTCCTCTGGTTCCTGTCTATCTCTTCCTTACGGAAGGGGAGACGGGCCCCGCTCCCGAAGGAGCAGGAGGACCAGCAGAAGGACCCCCCGTCCCACCGGGGTGGGACGGGCCCTTAGAAGTTCCCGAAGGAGACTTCTTAGGGGGGAAAGGCAGCCTTCTTCTTCTTCGGCTTATGGGCCTTAGAAGTCGAAGGGGAAGAGGCAGCAGCAGACGATGAAGACGAAGATGACACCTTCCTCTTCTTCTTCCTCTTCCTCGTCAGCTCACGCAGGACAGTCGTCAGGTCCTCCATCCAGGCCGGAGCCGGGGCTTTGCCGAAGCAACACGGCCCGACTGACCTGTCCGGAAGGACCTGGGACTGGGAAGATACACCGTGGGCAGGACCAGCATGGACAGGCTCAGGAACGAGGAGCGACAGGTACAGCAACCAGCTTCAGGAGCGCAGGAACAGCGGCAGCGGTAGAACCAGAAGGGACAGCCAAGCCAGCAGCGGGAACCACATCAGCGGCAGGTACACCGGCAGGCCCAGCCATCGCCTCGTAAAATCATCGGCAGCCAGCAGGAACCTGGGTACTGGCGGCCGGTCCAGGGGCGAGCTGCTGGAACAGCGGAAGTCTGGGCAGGCAACACGAAGAACACAGGCGGCGGCGGCATACCCCCCTCGGTACGGTGGCGACCGGCCCTAGTAGCGGCAGACGGCGTCACCGACACAGCATGGGGAGTGTAGACCAGGCGGGGGGGGAGCAGCATAAGCGGCCGTGGAGGTAGTAGTGGAGACCGCCCCAGACCTCGCTAGACGCTGCAGCAGCCCGTGGATGCTAGGCACGCCCTGCTGCCGCGGTGGTCCATACCTGTCCAAGGTCGTCTCCCACGGATGTAGCACCTGCGGTAGCACAGATAGATTAGTAAGAGGGGTTCCCTCACGCACGGGGGGAGACATGCCCACCCCGAAACGCAAGGAAGACCCCAAATACAAAATACACGAGGAAGCTGAGCGGGGGGCAAGAAAGAAGAAGAAGAATCGGATACCAAGGGAGTCGCGGGAGAGCTTTCCGACGACTTCCTGGCAGACCTTCGCTTCCCCTACCCCCGCACAGCAGTGAAAAGTAATATGAAAATGAAACAGAATACTGCACTTGCGATTCACTTCATAGAACTTAAAGGGGAAAACAAAAGATCAATTCCCGGGTAAGAGCGGAAACTTGATCCATAATAATATGATGCTATCATAAAATATATATTGAAAATGAAACAGAATACTGCACTTCCTTGCGATTTCACTTTCACAGAAAATAATCGTAAGGATCAATTCCCGGGTAAGAGCGAAAATTGATCCAAATTAAAATTGATGCAAATAAATAAATGAAAATGAAAAGAATACTGCAATTGCGAATCCACTTTCATTGCATTCTATCATACAAAATAAGAGGAAATCGGCGCATCTACGGCGATAGCTCCATGTTGGTTCATAATTAAGTAATGAAAATGAAAACAGTGTACTTACAGTTTCATTTTCAAGTCAAACAAACCATTAGTAGAAAACACAATATAAACAAAGCATACGACGATGAAGCGGGTAGAGAGCGATGACGAACACGTCCTTCACACCCGCGGGCCGAAAGCAAAAGTGATTTGTTTACCTCCCAGTCGTGCAGCGCGCGACTGTCGGACAAGCAGTTAACTACCGTTCTCCCCTTGTTCGAAGCTTACGACCGTTCCAGCTGCCGCTAGCTACTTCCTATTGTTAAAGGACCGATGGTTTGTATTACGTATCGGAACAAAAGAGAGACTGGGAACTCAGCATCACATGTCCCACCTTCACCAAGATCAAACAATTTTACAACACCATTTTTCTTCATGGGGTTATAGAAGTGGAACACATTATCTCACTATCTTTCCTATGCTTTTTTTTTATTCAACATCCATCAGGTCTGACTCCTTTCTCAAGGACTTTCCTGGGACTACCTTCTTTTTATCAATAAGAACAAAAGGATGAGCAGCCAAAATGGCCTTGCTTAGCAGAGGGTCATAGACAACAAGAAAAACCTAATTTGGAAGAGATATACTTGACAGCCAAGGAAATGGTAAGCCTGCCTATTATCGATCAGATGTCCAAACCCTGGAAAACACAGAAGCATGAAAATATTCCAGAGTTCAACAGCGGAGGAAAATAGACAAGACCAAATGACTCAAATACCGTTGCTTAGTCAGGCGTATTAGACAAGAAAACCCCAATTCTGAGGAGTGCAGATAGGTATTAACCCTGGGAAAACAGAAGCAAAAAAGATTTCCAGGTTGGCAACAAGACCCAATGAACTTGCAATCTGAATTATCAATTTATGCAAAATGAATGTTGGAAAAAGGTGGCCCTTACTAAATCATACATAAACAAAAACACATAAAAATGCAGAAATCGTAAACAAATATCTCTTTAATCCCCTTCAAGGGGAACTGAAAATCTTACCGCTTATTACAACACTGCTTCATGTTGGGTTTCAATTCTTTCAAGTAAGTCGACACCCGAATGGTGAATCCCTGACCTGGGAAATCTTCTACTCGGTAGACAAGGTCAGGACGGGAAGAAACATTCACATAGCCTGAAATGTACAGAAAATCATTTAATATTTCTCTTCATCTTCACATTATGTAGGTCCTTCACAGCAACTTATGAGCAGCTTTTGATAAATAATCATTCATTATTTTACTGCTCCTTCGTATTCTACCCAGCAAAACAACTCCAGCATTTCTGGTCTTAGAATAAATTCAAGAGCCTCTATTTATACGAAAACACTATCCACAGTTTTATTTCATAAGCAGATACTTACACAAAGCAGTCTTGTTAAACTAATTTACATTAATAATCATATTAATTTTTCTGTTGAATGTCCCAAAAGAAAGACACAAAGTATTTCTTTCAAAACTTAAAAGAGTCCTTAGTGCATTAATGACTATGAGAGACACACTTTCTATACTATATTTTGATGACAAAGATAAAACTCATAAATGGTCACCTGTGTATGGCACAATCTGGAAATAAATTAGAATCAAATCTCTTCACTGGAGATACATTTTTTCATTCTTGATTTGCAATACTTCATACAATACTTCAAACAAGTTAGCCAACAAACATTTTTCTTTTTCTATTTATCAGCAGAGCATTTAACCAGAGCACTATATTAGTACTAATAGGAATGGGAGGTGTAGGAATCTGCAGGTCTAACTGAGAACACAAGGAACCAAATGAATATGATGTTCTGCTAAAGAACCACTAAGTCGACATATTGCAGGCTACCCTAGGCACAGTGGATATGACATTTTGATAGAATACTAATAAGAACTATGACGTTCACCTCTGTAGGCCACTCTGGGCCCCCTACAGGCAACATCCCACGATGTAGACCTTTTCCCCCATTCCCAAAAGACACCTAAACCACCACCCACCGTTCGCATTCCAGGCCGATATCCCGAGAACGGTGGGATCGTGCAAGACTGGGAGGACAGATGCGATGTATGTGAAGAAATCCGGAGCCAGAAGCAACCCCTCTTCTATCACAGTGATGTAGGAAGATCCAGGGTACAACGCGATGGCAGTTTCAAAAAGGATTTCCATCAGTCCTGGGGAAGATGTCAAAGAAAATTAAATATCAAACCCACACCATAATTACTTCTTAAATAGCTAACAACCTTCACTAAGTCTACAGACTCTCCTCTACTTAAGAACTTTCAGGTTACAAATTTTCAGAGATACGAACAACCAAAATCATAAATTAGAATTTGTTCAAAGGTAAAAAAGCTGTATGTACTCACTGTATTACCATCATAATTTGCCTAATGTAATTAGGTTTTATATATCATTTGTATTAATAAAATACTCTATAATATACAGTATACAGTAATTGTGTTGTGTTTTAGATTGAAAAAACAGTATAGGCAGTCCCCGGGTTACGATGGGGGTTCCGTTCTTGAGACGTGTCACAAGCTGAAAATCGTCGCAAGCCAGAACATCGTAAAAAATCCTAGGAAAACCTTACTTTTAATGCTTTGGGTGCATTGAAAACTTGGTAAACTGCATTCTTATTGCATTTTTCATCAAAAAAACCTTCAAATATTGATTATTTTGCATTTTTGGTATCATATTTCTTCTGCCAGGTGAGCGTTGTAGGCGTCGTAACCCTGGAAATAATGTCTGATGAATATAATTGAGAAGCGCCCTAACCTCGGAACGTCGTAAGCTGAACCCGTCGTAACCCGGGGACTGCCTGTATCGGCTCCATAAACACTGAAAATTGCTGATTTTCAATTATCGCTGATTTTCACTTATCATCAAGCCGTCGGAACGGAACCCCCGCCGATGACCAGGGAATGCTTATAGTCTAAAAACAAATTAAGAGGCATGTCTACACTCTTTCAAGGTGAGACAACAAACACTTACTAAGTCTAGGGTACACTGAAGTACTAAGAAACATATCCTGTTGGCTTTAAGAAAAAATTAGATTACGTATATTACACCATTCTTAAATATCTCAAAGAAAAAAAGTCCTCTCACACTTACTGTAATATTCCTTGGCTCCGGTGGCCTTCGAGTTAAAACCAAACAGCTTGCAAAGTTCCGGGACATCCTTTATGTGCTCCGGGTTGTGTACGACCACCACATACTGGGGGAGAATGCCCGGCTGACCCATGATGGTCTCGAGAGTGAGCGTCAGCGACGACAGTGATCGGCCGGCCATTACCATGATTGGCGTCGTGAAGATTTCACTCCCAACCAGCTGACGGTTGGTTAATATCGCCGGTTTCAGGGGGATGTTTTGTTGGCTGACTGGAATGATCATGTGGAATTAGAAACACAGGACTGCACTGTTTTACTAAACATTGTTCACAGAAGTATCAGCTGGTTTTAAGAACACAGGACATTATGTAGGATTCGATTCAATTTCACAGAACATTATTCCCTTTATCTAGCTTTTAAAGCACTTTAATAATCATAATTGACAGACAGTCTAGGATTGAAATGGCATCTAAAAAACTCTCCAATATTTTATATTCATGAGCCCGGGCCACATGACTTAATTTATAATCAAAACGCTTTTAACAATGATAAATTTATCAGAATCCTCAATATCTTTGACTTTGAAACTATTGCAAAATACTGTTTATACGCAAAATATTGTCTATAAGTAAAACATAAAAAAAACTGAAAGTACACAAGAATGCTGTGATTATAATGATGTATTATCATTTCATTAGATGAAACCTATTCACATGGAGCAAACACACACGGACCATTAACTTGAAATTCAAGCTTCCAAGAATGTTTGTTGCAACCTCCCACTACAGACCCCACACTGCATCAATAACTGATCGTAATACAGAGCCAGTGATTTCTCATTGCCTTTGGGGATGCGCAAACTCTCGACATCTGAGCAGCGTGCCATAATGCTAGCAACCATAACAGCTGGTTAACATTCATGCTACGGTAATCATTCAAGTGTCATTTTAAAGCAAAGTAACTTTACGTTTTGTTGAATGTTCATAAAAAAAAAAAAAAAACCATTGGGCAACGGTCCAAGTCATACCGCTGTTATGAACTGAAAATCACTGTGATGCTTCCACCATGTCACAACTACCTCCATGGTCAGGGCTTGATGATGCATAAACACTGAACCCAGGGATTAACATGCCATCAACCAATATCAAAATGTTTGGATATTGAAATATGTACCCTTCGACGTACTGCATTTCCCGACAGTACATTAAACAATAAGAAAACACAAGGATCCTGAAACACTTATTCAACTCAAGTAACATTAAACCAAGGCTATCAGATTTAAGGAAAAATTAATGCATGGATACTGAGGCACAGTATCTATATTAAGGTAAAAGGTCATTCTCATAATAAACATTTTATCAGGAAGAACTCAGGTACCTAATAGCTAATATTAAACGGCCAAAAAATTCAAGAAAACAGTACTACTTCATACAATCCGAATTACTGAACTTGCTAAAAGACTCCATAGACCACGCCCCTAAGATTTGATCTTAGAATGGGTGAAACTGGATCATGATGTAGTTCAAAAGTTAATAAGGGACAGACAGTGGAAGGAAGAGAGCAATGCACCATAGATTCTTAAGCTGCTATATAAAGCCTTCCATACCGTCTACAAACTTCAAGAATTTGCCGAACCAGTCATTGCATTAATAAGAGATTCCGACTTGTAGTCTATACAAGCCTACCTACTAAGAATCATTCAAGAATTGACAATTATAGCTTTAGTACTGCCGACAGTGTTATCGAGCAGGACCCACCACGAGGAGATTTTAAGACTGAAAAGTTGTAGAATGATGGAGAAGGGAGGAAAAGGAAAGAACACAAGCCCTACATGAGAAGAGTCCTATTTGAACTCTGACCTCTAAATAATTGGCCAGACTTCGTTCTGCACATTAACTTCAATATAAAGTTATTTCACTTAGCTAGGCAGTTATGGCCAAAGTACAAAAACTTTGGCCTTAGGGGATGAACCATAGATAAGTGTTCTAAAAAGTACCAACAGATTAAGAGGAACACTTAAATACCTACATATGCACTGAACTCACCAGTTCAAAGACAATTCTTTGAAATACACTACCACAAGGTATAGTCTCACCTGAGCAGAAATCGGATATGTACGAATGACGTTCACAGAACTTCACGCGGGCGCTATTCTGCATGACCTCGGGATCTGGCATGATGGTCTGTCCTTTCACTGAAATCAAAATTAAAATGTTAGGGCTTATAAGCGTAAATTTACAAGTGCAGAAGTGAGGAACTAATCACATTTATTTCCTGACTAACATTAAAACCTCAACAACTAATGATGCTACTGCAACTCTTGTCAAAACTGCAACAATATTCTACATTAGGAAAAAGACAGAATCTTAATGAAGTCCAACAATGTCAATGCAAAATTTACTCCAAAATATTCCAAACCACTGAATAAAAACTGCCACAAATCACAAATTCAACTCACAGCTACAAGGAACACAAAAACGTTCATCTATAGGTGACCAGAGCCCACCCTTGGATGCTTTCAGCAATTCGTACGGTGAAAAGCCTTCCATTCCTTTTTGTGAGATCATGTACCACTGGCCTCGAAATTGAAGGTTCTGAATCTGGCTGCTACCTGCAGATGAAAATCAATCAATTATATACCAAATTCACTTGAATAAAACATCTAGGACTTACAGTTTACTCGTATCAGAAGTACAAGATGGAAAACTATCTTTAAATCAATGGTCTAGTTACTCTTTTGGAACAATTGCAACTATTTACAACTTGTAATTTTGACTTTTGATTTTTTGTTTGTTCCTTTTTATATCAGACTTCCAGAATTAAAAGTACATATTCTGCTTTAAAAAGGCAGCTGAAAGAGTATTATAGCATAAACTGTAACTTCACTGACAGCAAATGCAGCAAAATCACTCATCCCATCTCTGGCTCTGAGACAGAAAGAAATCATCAAGACAAACATCTTTTAAAAAAATAAAAAAAGGGGTACACCATTACCTAAATCAGCCAACAGACCCTTCGCCATGTTTCCCAGATTACGGGAGGCCTCGTCGAACGTCATGGCTATGAGTATGTCCCCGTTGCGGACTTCCCGGAGAAGGAACAACTCCATCTCGCTCGAATCCATGGCGTAGGTGTCAAAGCGACGGGCATGGACTGCCTTCATCTGGTGAGAGTCAACAATAACCAAGTTCATGCCGCGACCTCCGTTGTTTATATCTTTTTGGATGATGCTGAAATGGACAACGTATATCAGTGAGACAGGCAGGAAATGTCTGTGAATGTTGGAGCAAATATACTACAAAAATGCCAAGTGACATAACAGGTTCTGGCTTTTCAAAGTCTGTTCACAACACAGATTTTAAATTTGATGGCACTGAAACGCAAGTTTTATTTTCAGGTAACAAGTTTGCAATTTAAAATCAGCTATGTTACTATCATCTAACAAACATTTTCTAAAAATAAACCTTCTCACAATAATATTCATCTAAAATATCATCAACACATACGTCACATGTTCTTCCCTGGACACTTACTATTTACCAGAGACGCAGATCTTTGGCATATCGTTGTTACTCTTCCCGCTGAATACGTGGACAGGAAAATGATTGTGCGGGCAGACATACTGAAGGCCGCAATTCGGCAATATCTCACCCACTTCCATGTACTGAGTCACTATCCGTTCTCCATGAACTGAAAGGAAAATGCTGGTCAATTTTTGAAAATGAATCCAGGGCTACAGGAACAGAGCACAGATGAAAACTGATTAAATCACGTTGCAATCATATAGTATTTACGTACAACAAATCTAGGAACAACAAACTGTAGGTGAGGTTACCAAAAGTTTTCCTAGTAAGATCTCTTAGAGAGATAGAATTCAGTGGTTCAAACCATGCACTTGATAACCATTTTAAAACTATATCAATAGATTCCAAGGTAACTATGCCACTTCCTTCTGTCTTGTAGTATTGAAGAATTTAATTAAATCCGACTGATCCTGATTGGAGGATAAATCTATTCCCCTGTGGCAGAAGACTGAACTTAACATGGCTCTACAGCCCTTGATGTTGGACATGGCCAAACCTTTAACAGTCTTCAAAAATAGCAGAAAGCCAGCTCCCTCAGCTACAGATGTTTGGAGAGACAATACTCTGTTCTCTTTCACACCTTGATTTAGAAAGGCCCACTTTGCTTGGTATACTTTGTCAGAGGAGCTTCATCTGCATTTGGCAATAGCTTGTGCAGCCGTTTTGAAAAGCCATTCTCGCACAGGAGTTTCCTGACAACAATTGATGGTATTCTCAATGGAGTAACGGGAGAAAAGAATCCGGGAAAAGTCAAAAGAAGGTACTTCAGCAAACATGAATGGGCTGAAGAACAAGCATCTTGAAGCGCCTTGTCACCCTCTTCCTCCAAGGCTGATACTGGCAGTTGAGGAGCTGAGGGAGTCTTCTTCAGCAAGCTTAAAATACTGTCCAAGTTGCTCTGGATAGGATCCACCGAAGGAGGCGCCCGTTTACTTACAGGAGGCACTGTCTGAAGAGAGGACAAGTGACGAACAGCAGATGAAGTCGGGTGACGAACTGAAAGAGCTTCCACTGCATAAGAAATATCAGAATTGCATTAGTCCAAATAAAAAGCACTGTTTGTTCATGAAAAGGAATTTCAGAACAAGGAAAATGAGACAGAATAAAGAATTTCTTAAAGAGGTTGAGAAAACTTCTAAAACTAGATTGGCCGGAAGGGGGAAAGAGAAAAGTAGTACTACATGTTACCTTCGCATGCTCCTTTACGTCAACCATTTAGTACTTTTTTTAAGGGTAATGTACTGTATTAAAATAATTTTTAATGAAATTACAGTAACTTTAATTTCACTTAAAAGTCAGCATGATTAGGGTCATATTTAGTGTTCAAAACCTTAGAGCTAAGCATATGTCAGCATTTCTTGAGACCATGCCAAACTTACGCAAAAATTCTCTACTAGGTATACGTGAGGGTATCTGGAATCTAACTTCACATAAGTTCAGGGTATTATTGCACAATTCCAGAATACTTCACCAAACACAATGAAATGTCAAACATAAAGTATACAAATAACAAAAAGCTGGAGCTAACAGCTGTTGTACAGCTGTCAGCTGGCAATAAACAAATTGAGGCCATGTTTGCTAGCTGTTCCTCTCTTGCCCCAAAAGAGCAACCAGCAAGTTTTCAAAAATCTACATAGCTGCCGATTTGTAGAAACTTGTAGCCATGTAAGTACTTGGTAAGGTGTGTACAGTATATAAAACTCGTTAACACTACCAAGGGTTACTTCTATAAGCTAAAGGTTTAGGTATAAAACAAGTCACATTCTAAACTACCAATGTCATTGCACTTACTCGGATATGGAAACTGCATGGTGGTATTTTCCTTGTGATAGTCGACTCTTCGTAAGAAGGTTTCGGCGAGATATTCATATACGCCATAGAACCCAACAGCGATGAAGACGGCCACTCCGAGAGATGCAACATGACGAAGTAGGGACACTGAAGAGAAAGTAAGTGTTATCTTCTTTTTTGTCTTGAGTTTTGTTAATTATCTGAATATAATGCATCGTACATTTAGCCGAGCACTCCTTGCATATAGTATGGCTCCAAATTCTGTATAATACGGAAGAAAATTAGCTTATGAAGACAAAAAATTGACATAGATTCTAACATATACTTCACATGCAGAAATATGAAATTTACGTCAAAGCTTTTTGCAAACAACTTAATATATATTCTGTATTCAGCTAAAAATTACTCTGTATTTAGCAAAAAATTATAAACAGATCTTGTTTATTACTCTGCAAATGTAGCATATCCTTATTCACCTAAGACATTATGACCTTAGAACAAGTACATTGTAAAAGTCTCTCTTACCTAGAGATATTCTCTTCATCATTGTGAAAGCTAGTGAAATGAGAGGGAGAAAATTATTTCAAGAACTACACTATAAAACCATCTTATACACTAATGAGAACTACAAGTATACATAATATTCTGGCTCATTTTATTTTAGCAAGATATTTTAGTAGTGACCAAAGCAATCAACTTCAGCCACCAACATTCTACACACCTTCTAAGTGGAACACAAAATTATCATGGGTGACAAATCATTATGTACCTTGCTTCTCTGGGCAGCAAAATATTGTTTAAATTTTATCATTTTAATAGAAATATGCTTTAAGTCCATAGCTTTGCTTTCAATAGCAGATGAATCCATCAAATTTATGGGCTGGTTCACTAAAGGAAATTATTATATCAAATACATCTCGTTAATGGGTCACAGCTGGAAGCCTTTCACGTTGGCAATGGTCATGGTGATGCATCTGCCTACACACCTCCATTCAACCTGCATGTAATTTGATGTTCGAGTGCTGTGGCAGCAAAGGGAAAATGAATCGTCGGGCCGACCAAAGAAAATTTGTCATAAGTTGACTTGGGTTCTGGCAATACTTTGCATTACTAACTAGCTGGACAGAGTCCACAATAGGTCATCAGAAGGGACAATCTCACATTCAAGGTGCCAAGAAGCACAATTAAGCTAGTTCCTAGCCAAAAGAGCTTACCAATTATACTGAAAGATGTGAATGACTATATACTCTGTTTTTTTCCATCTGTCCATCCGCCTGTGGTGTATTTCGAATATTAACGGTGTAATTCGCATACAGTAAATTAAGAAAACACTTTTCAGTTGCAAATGTACACCCAAGTATCCTTTTACTTACCTAAAACTTACACATAGCGTAACTATCTAAAGCCCGGGACGCAGTGTTACCATACAAAAACACCACAGGCGGATGGACAGATGGAAAAAACAGAGTATAGGCCCTATTATACTCAAGAATGGACAGAGATTTAACTGGAAAAGCGTTCTTCTCAGACCCAAAATGAAAACGTTTTTAAAGACGTAACGGGAGGAAAACCTATCGCAGCTCCACCATAAATCAACTGATGGGAGAGGATTGAGGAAAGTAAGATGGAAGAAAGAGAATATGAACAGAGGTACAGTCAAAGGAATGAAAGGGGTTGCAGCAAGAAGCCACAGGTGCAGAGAACCTCAAGTGTTACTTCATCAATCTGAAACTATTGACAGCTAAACAGCTGTATAAAAATTTCCTTTGAGCTCAGACATTTAACATCCTAAGCCACAAATTATTACAGGGTAGGACACTGCCTCGTAGGTGTACATAAAAGAGAACAAAAGTCTGTTTTCCTTGGAATGGTTATTCTGAATTAAGACTCACTAAACCACTAGGGTATCCAAAATCGTGGGTAATATGTCCTGAAATAAATACTATCCTGGAATAAATTTTAAATGCTCTGAAATAATTCACCAAAACCGCCCCAAACTGTTATTCCCATGGCCAAAAATGAATCCCTGAGAGGTCACCTAATGCCTCCAGACTATGGTACAGTGAGTAGGTACTAAATAAATTCTAAAAATACTAATCTCTCGCCAAAACTCCATCGCCGCGCCATCATTAACCACAAGTAGGCTAGGCTAAGCCAATTGCATCATAAATAATTTGCATAAATAAGTCAAGTGTGGGGTTGGTTGGGGGTTTTCTCATATGATTTCAACCAGACTCTCATTTCTCCTTACATTTATTTCCATTTGTCTTTTGTGTTGCAGCATTTTATATCACGTCAGTCAATCGTAACAATTTCTTTTTTGCATTATCTTATCTATTTTTCCTAACACTTATCCTCATATTGTTTATATTTATTAATATGTATTAAAAACCATTTCAGTTTTTTGTAAACTATCATCTATACTTCCTGATGACCTTTTTTTTCTTTTCTGTTTCCATTCCAGTCAGTGTTTCATGCATTTACTTGGCTGGGTAACACCGGCCTACCAGGTTAGGTTGGGTTAGGTGGTTTAGGTTACGATAACCTTTATATGTTTCCTTTAAAGCCCTCCCACCCCCCCCAGCCGGGTAACACAGCCTACTATACTCTGTTTTTTTCCATCTGTCCACCACCTGTGGTGTTTGCGTATGGTAACACTGCATCCCGGGCTTTAGATAGTTACGCTATGTGGAAGTTTTAGGTAGTAAATAAAAGGATATCTTGGTGTACATTTGCAACTGAAAAGTGTTTTAATAATTTACTGTATGTGAATATTCGAAATAGGATATTGATATTATTGTTGAATGTAAGCTGAATGTAACTATCTAAAAACCGGGACGCAGTGTTACCATACACAAACACCACAGGCAGATGGACAGATGGAAAAAAACAGAGTATAGGTTAGGTTAGGCAGGTTGGATTAGTCTGATAAGCTTTTTATTCTAGGCTTCCTTTAAAGGGTTAGCTGCAGTGCAATGCTTTGTATGTTTTTAGGAAAGAAAGATATGACAAAGGTAAACTCTATGAAGACAAAAGCTGAGTCACTGAACACTACTTAGGTGGTGTTACTGGCAAATGACAAGGAGAGAGAGAGAGAGAGAGAGAGAAGAGAGAGAGAGAGAGAGAGAGAGAAGGAATTCATTCTGTTCTTCATAAAATCAGCAAAATATATAGTATACTATTAAAAACTACATATTGTATTCAAAATACACAGCCTGATTGGCTGGCTAAGGTTGCCATGATGATGTGTTAGCCTATGACATTTACTTCTGATCTATCTCTAGACTTTTCGATCACAAACTGCAAACTGCTGTCAATGACGTAAGTAACATGAAGAACAAACCTTCTCCTGGATCGATAAGATGAAATGTATTTTGTAGTCTTAATTATATTGAAAATTCACAAGTTGAATTGCAATTTGGATCACAGTATACTTTCCTGTTTTGCAAAATGTGTTCGTGAACACATGGTCTCCTTTTCCCACCTTCTCATCATTATGTGATCATAATGAGTTCACATTAATAGTAAATTGATATACGTATATATAAAAAATAATAAACTAAAATGAACAAAAAATTGGCGTTGCTGCATTCTTCTCATTTTACTGCAAGGTTTCATTCAAATCCTTCTGTGTTTATCATTCATACTCGCTATAAAAATGACAAAATACAGCATATTTATAGGTGTTTACAGGTGTCTGTGTATATATATAAATATCCCAGGTTCTGGTAATAATGGATAGGGACGATTGTTAGAAAAATGTACAATCTTTTGTCAGATCATGTGACTTATTCAGAAATAAGAAAAAAAAACCCTTGCCACAGTTAATAGTAACTTCAATAAGATATTAAAAAGTGTCTTAAAAGAAAATGATGCTCTAGTCAAACAGTTTTCCTCCCAAAGTACAACTTTACGTATATGTATGGTCTTATTAAAAGGCACAAATTTGGTAATCCTGTCCACCCATTAATCAGTTCGGTTGGTAGCGTTTCATATAAACTGTCTAAATGGTTAGTTGGGATTCTTATGCCTATTGTCGGAAACATATCTAAATCACATATAAAGAATAATACAGATTTTGTTGAAAAAATCTAATGCTCGCATAAATTACGACTTTAAAATGATCAGTTTTGATGTTACCTCTTTATTTACCAATGTTCCAGTTGATGATTTATTGAAGTTTTTAGCTGACGAATTAACAAAGCATATTTTACCTTTGGCTTCTGACAAAATTCTAGAATTGATAAAATTATGCATTAAGGATTGTAAGTTTGTTTTTAACGGAAATTATTACCATCAAAAGTTTGGAATGGCTATGGGGAATCCCCTTTCCCCAGTACTTACCAACCTATATATGGAATTTTTTGAAGTAAAAATATTACCCGGTATTTTGCTTAAGGGGGTTTCTTTGGTTTTGATATGTTGATGACATATTCTGTGTTTGGCCCATGTGCAAAAATTTGAGCATATTTTTAGACAAGTTAAATATTTGGTACCTTCTATTAAATTCACCGTTGAAGAAGAAAATAATTGTTCATTACCGTTTTTTGATGTTTTGGTTCATAGAAGGGATAGAAGCTTTGTGTTTGATGTTCACAGGAAACCTACCAATGTCTGTTCTTACATCCACTATTATTCAGACCACCCTGTTAATGTAAAACTCTCAGTTTTTTGTAGCATGTTTTAAGGGCACTACGGATATGCAGTCCGGAATTCCTAGACTCCGAGAATTGTAAAATTTATGACGTAGGAAATAGGTTAAAATACCCAAAGTTTTTAATTGACAAATCTTTGCAGAAAGCTAGAAATATTTTTTATTCCAGTAACAACAGGGAGCCTTTTGTGAGAGAAAATATCTTGACACTGCCATGTAATGTAAATCTTTCTTTTATTCAGAAATTACTCAAAACTTTCAAGATAAATGTGGTATACAAAAATTCAGGAACACTTCAAAATATCATTGTGCGTAATTCCCCAAAACAAATTAGTGGCTGTATTTACACGAATCCTTGTGCTGGCTGTAATTACAAATACCTTGGTCAAACTGGTATAGAACTAGATTACCGTCTAAAACAACAACGTTACGCAGTTAGAACAGGTCAATCGACAAGTGCTTTATTTGTACACATGAATGATTTTAACCATAGTATAGACTGGAAAAATGCATCTGAGGTAATATTTTGTGACCATATTGCAAAAAGAAACATAATTGAATTTGCCTTTATTAAGCATTTTAAAGAATCAACTTATGAATCTGAGTTCAGGTCTTTTTAAATTAGATAGTTACCTTGTTTATAAAATTGTAAGGAAATACAATGTCACCTTTTAGCAACAGCCTGTTATACTAACTGCAGTTTCAGTTCTTAAGCACTTTTAAAGTATTCTTACATGTTTGGTAGTGACAATTTGTAACGATAATTTGCTTGTTAATGGCTTTGATTTTTGTTCTG
>NC_087222.1:29562962-29609115 GCF_015104395.2 Macrobrachium nipponense
CTGCTGGTTTAATTCTACTGTTGGAAGTATTATGCTCTAAAAATGACCTTCAATGTAAGTCTTCCTTTAATTAGGTTTGTGAAATACAATGAATGTCAAAGTAGATATATCTACTTGTTAGAAGGATACAACTATCAAAATTAACAGGTAACCTAAAACAAATCGAGGTACAATATGCTGTGATTTACCAAAAGAAAAAAGCAAAAATTTTTTATGTTTGTGTGTTAATTCTCGTACAGTATCCTTCATTTCCATCAACTCCTGATATGGTTTCAAGTCTCTTACCAATGACAATTTCACCACAAGGTCTTGGTTTGTCCGTTATTCTGTAGTTGCCTTCTTCCAGTTAATGAGCTTGATGTCACAGATCCGCGAAGGGGCGCCAACACGACCCGTGACATGTCAAATTCGTCCATCAGACTGGCGCACGCACAGGTCTCGGTAAGACCATAACCCTGAAATAAAAAATTTACAGTCAGCTGCGTAGTTTATCAGAAAACTAAAATAAGTCTCACTATATTCCATTAAACTCTTTGTGATACTGCTGATGGAGGTATGGAACAGGAATTAGATAGTAGACTGTTTCTTGTTTTCCAAGTAAAATATCCCTCCAGACATTGTCACTCAATAAATTGAGAATTTTTTAATTCACCATTTTTTAGCATTAAAACATATTTTCTAACATGAAGTAAATGCGATAGCCAATGCAATATAATATCAAACCGTAGATTGCTAGTTTTTTTTTACTGTTACAATTATAAATGTCTAAAAAAATAAATTATAAACAATATTGGCCAGACCTGCGAGTTAGATTTTTAACTACTTAATATTACTATGTCTGGTTAAACTAACATCAATACTACTGTCAATAATCATCTACAGCAACTCTGATAATTTTTCACATTAAGTACTTCTTCCTTTCTCCCTTACGGTCATTGCAAAGTGGGTTAACTGCTACGCAAAAAGACAAGACAAATACCTGCTAATTGATTAAGTCCTATCTTTTGTAAAAACAATCTACAGCTGTTCATTATCATTATACTGTACAGAAAGTATATAAGCAGGCCAATCAAAGGAAGGTGGGTATGTCATGACTGCAGGCAGGTTTCTGATCTTCAAATACTAACGTAGACAGACCATCTGCTACATATCATGACAATGATAGACTGGTTCTTAACAAGCAATTGTACTCTTACGTGAAACATGCCAAACCACAAGCGTCAAGTATAAAAAGACACAAGATTTCCAGTCGTCATTCAGATGAAGAATCGCAGGAAATGCTCACCTGCAAAACGGGGACTCCAATACTGGCCCTGATGAAGTCGTTGAGTCTCAGGCGAAAGGGAGCTCCGCCAACAGCCATAATTCTCACTTTTCCTCCCAAAAGGGCGCGGATTTTCCGGAAGCCACCCTGAGATATAGAATGATCATTTTACAGACTTCTGCAAGCAGCAATAAAAGTAGTAGTATAATAAATAAAATATAATATTCAACTGTAATTCTAGTTTTACTTTACTTTTCATCAGAACCAGAAACAAGAAATGGACAGAATTTTCATTTATATGTACACCATTATGAGTAATTATTATTCACTGCATAGTTGGTCAACTTTGGACCCATTCTTAATTTCTATGTAAAATGTATGTTGAGTAATCTGTAATGTGAGACCGTTTACGCTGGTGCATTGCCCAGTCCTGCACTGCTTTCTAGCCTGTGTGTGTCATACAGTATAGTTCTATTGTTTTTTTTTTCCAGAATGCATTTAGCTGAATGCATTTAGCTGAAGCATACTTTGTTATGCCTGTTTCATGATCTGCCTTCAGGTAGAATCTGTTTTGAGAATGTTCAAACTTTAGAAAAATCAATCAATTCAGTTATACTGCATGAGTAATGACAAAGGAATGCCATAGTTAAACTAAATAAAAGATTCTGTGCCCAAGAAACCTCACGGAGTTCTATCGCTACCACACACAATCTTGACACATTGATGTGCGTGCTTCATCGAGGCATTAAGTGTAGTGCTGCTGGATTAGATGAATATATCTAAAGGTGTGTAAACCATTTAGACATTCACAATGACACTATATATATCTTAACAGGAGAGAAAACACGAGCAGACTCACCAATTGCAAGATGGGCGTGTCCCACCCACGATGCATCCAGTGATCTTGTACTCCAGTCCGTAACTGAACAGCTGAGTTAGCCAAGGACCTTGGGATTCTACTTCTCCAAGATGCCTTTGTAGATGCGGTCAAGGATGAGCTAGGGACAAAAATTCAGAAGCAAAAAATGGAATGGCTGTCTGCCACTTCTAAAATACCAAGCAGAGATATGTTACCTAGTATTTATGTTATATAAAAAAAAAATTTTCTGCAACTATTAATACAGTACACGATGTTTGCAGCTACTTACTGGTACAGCAGCCATCATGGTAGGTTGCAAGATGGTGCAGTCTCCCTTGCTGCCCCTTTTAATCTTGCTGGAACGATCCGTCATTGTCAGGGGAGTTGAATAGCCCATCGGTACGCCGTACATGATCATCATCGCCTCTGTTGAAATCAAGTTAAAAATTGTTGAGCTTCTGACAGAAACTACACTTCTCAAGTGGAGACTACAACTATGAATTCATTTACATAACTTTCTCCAGATTTTCTAACACAGGTTTGCTGACAGAATTAAGAAATTTCTGAAAGAGATCTACAATCCCTAAAAAAATTAATTAATTCTATGACAACATCTGTTATGTGCAATAAAACTTTTAAAATGCTACAACAGAACCTTTCATGGTTATTTTATTAAGTCTAAATATTAATAAAATACACAAAAGCAGTTTTCCAGTTTTATAATTATCATATCAATCTTCTTTAAAAAAAAAAAAAAAAAAAAAAAAAAAAAAATTTGACACTAAGAGACCTACTCCAAGAAAAAAAAAACTGCCTTACCAGCCATTAATTCCAATACGTGAGCGAGAGGCAGGTAGGCTTAGATACACATCCTTGTCTCTGGCTTCAAACCCGACGGCGTAGCCCAAGATAGCGTTGACGAGGTTAAAAATGAGACATGATGACACCCTTGGGAGTACCAGTTGACCCAGAGGTGTACATGATAATGGCCGTGTCCTCAGGTGTGGGGAGCACATCTGATGTAACAGGGGGACAAGTTAGTGAATTTGCTAAAACATCGTGAAAACAAAATATGTCTCGGGGCAACATCCAAGGCTTTGAACAATCAGGGGGAATATAGTCTGAAACCATCACAAAAATTCTGTACTACACTGCTTCTTCACCAAAATTGATATTGTTATTTTACAATAAAGTTTTGTAATACTACTGGCAGATATATACTAGCTTACGTCTCTGACGTCACGACAGAATTCAAAACTCGCGGCAATGCGACAGGTAGGTCAGGTGATCTACCCCCACCCCCCGCCGCTGGGTGGCAGGTGTATGAACCAATCCCCCTTCCAGTCATAATTTTTTTCTTCCCACCTGTCTCCTGAGGGAGGCTGGGTGGGAGGGCCATCAATCGTATATATCTGCCAGGTAAGTATGTACAAAAACTTTTATTGTAAAATAACAAATATCATTTTGGTACATGAACTTTCCTGCCAGATATATACTTAGCTGATTGACACCCTTGGTGGAGGGAAAAAGACAGAGCTAACAAGGAAAAAGGGGAAACAACATCTGTTGTAGGATACTAAACAAACCTTGGTTCTTACCTGATAAGGCTGAAGACTTCATAGTTACTGTCTATTAGTCTGCAAAGCCTGAAGAGCTACAGCGAGGGCGTGACCTACAGCTGAAAAGACTCTTTGGGTCTACCGAAGGGATTTGATATCCACTTACTCAGTAGAATCCAAGTCGGATCATGTCAATGGGGATTCGCCCTCTTAAATGACAGAGCTGACCACTACCAATGCAGGGAGCTCTAGCACAAACAGATCACCTAACCATTCTAATGTTAGCAATACGAATAGAAAGAGATGCCTACCCGCATCCTCTTTCAAACAACCATAAAAACACAATACAAACAATAGGGGAAAAAATTTACAAAAGGATATGCTTCAGCTCCCTGCCCCAGCACGAATCGCCGATACATACGGGCCTAACGCGAAAGCACTTATCGTAAGTAATCTTGACGTCTCTAAGGTAGTGGTTCGCGAATACTGAATTGCATCTCCAGAATGTTGCTTTCATCAGATTCTGGAGTGACATATTCTTGTTGAAAGCCAAGGACGTCGCAATGCTCTTACCTCGTGAGCCTTGACTTTCAAAAGCTTGAAGTGATCCTCACCGCAAGCCAAATGTGCTTCCTTCACGAGGCTTCTAATAAAGAAGGACAAAGCATTTTTAGACGAATGGTCTACTGGGATCCTTTACAGAGCACCAAAGTCTGTCCTTAATGCCCTTAAGAGACGTTCTTCCTCTGGAGGTAGTATCTTAAAGTCCTCACAGGGCAAAGAGTTCTTTCTGGCTCTTCCCCTACCAGGGGAGCTAAGCCTGGAACCTCAAAACTCCTTGGCCAAGGATTTGAGGGATTCTCGTTCTTAGCTAGAAAAGAAGGAAGGAAGGAAGGAACAAATCACGGAATCTCCTTTGAAACCTACCCTTCCTTCTAGAGCATGAAGCCCTCACTAACTCTCTTGGCAGATGCTAAAGCCAAAGAAACAGAGCCTTCTTCGTAAGATCCTTGAAAGAAGATGACTGGGGAGGTCTTCGAACTTCGAGGACCTCAGGAAACGAAGAACCACATCCAGGTTCCAGCTCGGAATTTGAGACGAGGGTTTCTTGCAAGTTTCAAAAGATCTTAGCAGATCATGTAGATCTTTGTTGTTGGAGATATCTAAATTCCAGTGCCTAAACACAGCTGCTAACATGCTCCGATATCCTTTGATGGTCGAAACTGCAAGACCGCATTTTTCCCTGAGAAAAACCAGGAAATCTGCGATTTGGGTCACAGAGTACTGGAAGAGGAAAGCTTCTGGTTTCTGCACCAACGGCGAAAGACGTCCCACTTCGACTGGTAGACACTAAGGGTAGAGGGCCTTCTAGCTGATGCGATAGCCTTCGCTGCCTTAGCTGAAAACCCCTTCGCTCTGACAAGACTTTTGACAGTCAAAAGCCAGTCAGATTGAGAGCGGGGAGGTTTCTGTGATACCTGTCGAAGTGGGGTGTCTGAGCAGATCTACTCTTTTGTGAAGACTCTTGGAAAGTCCACCAGCCATTCCAGTACCTCTGTGAACCAATCTTGGCCGGCCAGAATGGAGCTACCAGCGTCATCCTTGTCGCTTCCGAGGCCGCAAACTTTCTGAGTGTTTGACTCAGAATCTTGAATGGAGGAAAAGCATAGACGTCCAGACCTCTCCAGTCTAGAAGGAAAGCATCGACTGACCACTGCTCCTGGGTCCGAGATCGGGGAGCAGTAGAGGTCTATTCTCTTGTTCTTTGCTGTCTCAAAAAGGTCGATATGAGGTCTGCCCCATAACCTCCACAGGTCCTGGCAAACTTATGAGTGCAGAGTCCACTCCGAGGGGAGCACTTGATTCCTCCTGCTCAGGAGATCGGCTCTGACATTCCTTTCTCCCTGTACGAACCTGGTGAGGAGAACGAGTCTTCCTTGCCTGAGACCACAACAGCAAGTCCTTCGCTGTTTCGTACAGGGAGAAAGAGTGTGTCCCCCCTGCTTTCTTATGTAAGCCAAGGCTGTGGTGTTGTCCGAGTTGACCTGAACTATAGCATTTCAGACGTGGGGCTCGAAGGCTTTTAACGCCAACCACACTGCCATCAACTCTTTGTTGTGATGTGCCAGGACACCCTGTTTCCCCCTCCCAGGTGCCTGACACTTCTCTTGACCCTAGGGTCGCACCCCAACCCGTCTCCGACGCGTCGGGAAAACAATACTTGGTTCGGGTTTGGCATGTACAGAGACAGACCTTCTGCAAATCGAGGAGAGGATCTGTCCACCACAGAAGGTCCTTCTTGATCCTTTTGATATCCTGAAGGAGAATTCCAGGTCTAGAGAGAGACCCTCCAGTTCGGTAAAGGAAGAATTGGAGAGGTCTGAGATGCAACCTTCCTAGAGAAACGAATTGCTCCAGCGAGGAAAGTGTCCCCAACAGACTCATCCACTCCCTCGCTGTGCATGCATCTTTCTCTAGGAAGGTCGTTAGTTTCTCTTGGCAACGAGCAATCCTCTCTGGTGACGGATATGCCCGAAAATCCGGAGAAACCATCCGAATCCCCAGTATATCAGCTCTTGACTGGGGATTAATTGTGACTTCTGGAAGTTCACCAGAAGCCCCAACGAAACTTGCTAAAGTCAGTGTCTTTTGTAGGTCCTCCAGACATCTTTCTTGTGAGCTGCTCTGATCAGCCAATCGTCTAGATAGAGAGACAGCCTCACTCCCTCCAAATGTAGCCACTGCGCTACATTCTTCATTAAACCCGTGAAAACTTGAGGGGCTGTCGAAAGGCCGAAGCACAAGGCCCTGAATTGGAAGATCTTCCCTCCCATCATGAATCTCAGAAACTTCCGTGAAGAAGGATGGATAGGCACATGGAAGTAAGCGTCCTGAAGATCTAGGGACACCATCCCGTCCCTGGACGAAGAGCCGCCAACACTGAAGAAGTTGTCTCCATGGCGAAACTTCCTTTTTTCTACGAAGACATTCAGGGCGCTTACATCCAGAACCGGTCTCCATCCTCCTGAGCTCTTGGGAACTAGGAAACAGTCTGTTGTAAAAACCCGCAGAATGAGGATCTTTCTCTAGTTCTATCGCCTCCTTCTCCAGCATAAGATCTACTGCTAGAGAGAGGGCTTGATTCATGATGGGGGGGGGGTCATTGTACTGGCTACCAACTCCCTCGGAGTCGTCGTCAACGGAGGTCTTAATAAGAAGGGAATGAGGTAGCCTTTGCGGACAATCGAGAGTGACCAGTTGTCGCCCCTTTCTGGGCCCAGACGTCGGCAAACTTCAGAAGTCTGGCACCCACTGATGTCTGGAGAACTTGAATCCTACTTCTTCCCTCTGATGGATCTAGAGAAGGTCTTCCCTCGTTTAGTGGGTCTAGATCCTCTAGAGGAAGAAGCTCTGGCAGGGGAGGGACTCCTCGAAAGGGCTCCTGCCTAACGGAGTCTCTCTCTTGGTTTTTAGCTTGGAAAGAAGAGTGAGGCTTCCTGGTAGACTGGGCTAGCATGTCCTGTGTAGCCTTAGCTGAAAGGGCACAAGAAACATCCTGAACGATCTTCTTAGGGAAGAGTTGAGGAGAGAGTCGAGAATACAGGAGAGAGGCTCTCTGAGCATGGCGATACTGATTTCGTACAGGAACGAACAGTACACAGATCTCTTCTTGATCACTCCCGCTCCGAAAAGTAAGCTACTTCACTCGATCCATCCCTCACTGCCTTGTCCATACACGTGAGAACACTAATAAGATCCTCAGGAGAAATGGAATCCGGGGTCTGCGTCTTCTTGGCCAAAACGCCCAAACCCAAAGACATAGGAAGTTAAACACCTCCAGGACTCGGAACATTCCCTTCAACAGGTGGTCAAGCTCATTCATCCCCCATGTCGTCTTAGCAGACATGAGGGCAGAGTGTCGAGAGGAATCCACCAGTGAAGAGAAGTCCGAGTCTGCGAGGATGGAAAGAACGAGGCCCAAGGGTTCTCCCGATTCATACCAGAATCCTAGTTTCCCAGTAAGCTTAGAAGGAGGGAAAGAGAACACCGTCTTCCCTTTCTCTTCCTTCGAAAGAAGCCACTCACTAAAACCTCTAAGCGCCTTCTTCATAGAGATTGCAGGCTTCATCCTGACACAGGATGAAACCTTCGAAGTTTTCGAAGTCGAAAATAACGAAAGAGGCGAGGGCGGGGGGACAGGAGAAAGGGCGTCTCCAAACTCCTGAAGCAACAGGTCCGTCAAACGCTTGTATGAAGAAACGGAGGAATCTTTAGGAATTTCTCTTCCGAGGGATCCTGTTCTTCTTCCGCGAAGATCCTTCACGATCCTTACGATGAAAGGCTGTCTTGTCCTCAGCCGAGAGTCCATCCTTGGAAGAACGTCTGGAAGAACTCTGACATCTAACCGGGGAAGTTATAACTTCCGTTGAGCTTCTGCCTGAAAACTCCTTCTTGTCAGGATGAGGGCGTATTCTAGGCTCTTGGCGCCTAACGAACGCAGGGCGAAAATCTGGCGAAGAGCGCTATCAGGCGAAGAGCGCCTATCAGGCGAAGAGCGCCTATTAGGCGAAGAGCGCCTATTAGGCGAAAAGCGTCTATCAGGCTCTGGCGCCTGTCTAAAGGAGCGCGGCTGCCTGGCGAAGAGCGCCTGTCATGCGGGAAGGCGATTATCAGGCTCTTGGCGCCTGCTGCGAGGAGAGCGAATCTCTGGCGACGAGCGCCTACCAGGCGAGAAGCGTCTGACAGATTCCCGGCGCCTAACTGGAGGAGAGCGAAAATCGGGAGAAGAGCGCCTTGAAGGAGAAGAGCGGCCTACCAGGCTCTTGGTGCCTGCTAAGCGAAGGGCGGGCTGACAGGAGAAGAGCGCCTGTCTACCAAAGGGCGTCTGGTCACAGGAGAGCGAAAGCCTGAAGGAGAGCGGCTACCATGAGAAAAACGCCTACCAGGCTCCTGGCGTCTGCCAGCGGGAGAGATCCTGTCTCGAGACGAGCGCCTGTCAGGAGAGGCTCGTCTACGGGAAGCATGCCCCTTGTCCGACGGAGAAACGATGTCCGCAGGAGAGCGCCTGTCCGTTGAAGAGCGCCTCGTACTACGATCCCACTCCTGGAGAGAGGGCGGTTACTGACGAATAGCGTAAGCTTGGAGAAGAGCGCCTGGACTTCTTTAACGGGAGCGAGACGTCCTTCCTACGACAAGAAGTCACAATCAAGGAGTCAGCCAGAGCCGTAATCTGCGCCTGCAGACTAGCCAACACACGTGTAGGAGACTTAACAAAGTCCTTCACGGGAGACGCAGCTCGATCCTTACTAGGAGAGCGAAACTCCAAAGAAATCCTCGGTTTCTTCACATCCAATCCAGGATCTTCCGAAAAAACTTCAGGGCTGGATGGGGAGAGCGGAAGAAGCCTGCCAGGCTCTCTTCGACGGCCGAGAAGCTTCTGAGGAGCTCCAACCACGTTTGGGCGAAGGAGAAGGCGAAGACGAGAAGCATTGCCGTAAGACTTCTCTCTTGGCGCGATCCAAGTAGCCTGGGATCGAACATCAGGCGCTACCGAGGGGACGCCTGACCGGTGGGGGTTCTCCCTAACCTTCCTGCGGCTTTCGACTTTCCTCCTCCACTGGGTCTGGGAGTCTGGAAGAGGTCTAGGCCTAGAAGCATTAGGGAGCCGATCAGACGCACCCTCCACTGCACTGGGATCACTGCACAAATGCTATCACTCTTACCTTCTAGCACTTTAATTTTCAGCTCCATGCTGCGAATAGTGGCTCTCATAGTGTCCACCTCCGAAGGCGCATCTTCGGGTTCGGTGAAGGAAGCAGGGGCTGAAACTGGTAAAGGCGCTACGTCTACAAACAGGGTTATCAACTTCAAACTCGCTAGCGCGAGACCTACTAGAACTCCTAGATGAAGCTTTCCTAACCTTGTCCTTCTCAAGCTTTCTTACATAAGAAGAAAGCGCCTTCCATTCTTCTTCATTCAAATTACCACATTCATTACAAGGTTAATAAATGAGCAGTCATTCCCCCTACACTCATGCATACTGTGTGAGGGTCTACCGCAGCTTTCGGTAGCCTCACCTTACAATCGCTAACAGAACAAACTCTGAACATAGTTGATTTCTTAATTTCTAAATCAGACATAAGAAATTCCAAGAATAATCAAAAGAATAACCAAAACCGGTCCACAAATCGCAAATGCCAAGCAAGGAGCAGGTACTTCACCAAAAGTCCGATGAAACAATCCAGGGCGAAAACGAGTAATAATCCAAAATCGAGAGGTATCGACAAACAGATGTAGTCGACACCGCGACAGAAAAATTATGACTGGAAAGGGGGATTGGTTCATACACCTGCCACCCAGCGGCGGGTGGGGTAGATCACCTGACCTACCTGTCGCATTTGCCGCGAGTTTTGAATTCTGTCGTGACTTGTCAGAGACGTAAGCTAAGTATATCTGGCAGGAAAGTTCATGTACAAAAACTAACTATTGGTGAGGTAAGAACATGCAAGTTTATTAAGTTTATTAACTGTGGTAAAAGATAATAGTACTTTTAAAAGACAAAAGGTTTGCTCATTAGTGGTTCAGAAACAGAGTTATATACGAGCTTGATGTTGCGGCATCCTGCCATAAAAAAAAAAAGGTTTGCAATCTTGAAAACTGATTGAGGTTACTTTAGGTATGTTGAATAAGGTTAGTATATTGACCCTACCTAATCAAACACATTCAAGATCAGAAGATAAGGAAATGATAATACGTACAATAAAAGAATATTCACTACAATGAATATGGCACAAATGAACTACTATGTACAGTATTCATAAGATCTTGCAGGTAAGCATATGTTGAAAATGGAAAAGAGAAGTTGAAAAATATATATAAAAAATAATGTTTTGCATGCACAAGCCACTGGTTCAGTTAGCCTGTTATAGTATGCAACCACATTCACATTAATCAAAATACTGTACAACAAAAATGGGCTACCACTGCACTGAGAAATATCATCTCGGTGACGGCATTATATCTACATTTTTCACCTAATCCTTTCAGTGAGAACCTTCAGTCTAGAATATTAATGTCTGTCTACATTTAGTCGAAAGGAAGGAAGGAAGGAAGGAAGGAAGGGGGGGGGTGGGGGGGGGTCACCTTGGCATAATGCAACGATTGGTTTGCATGAAATCCACATAAAATGCTTTCAAAACATTTTCATCTTGTATCCTATAAAAAACTGCTATGCACAGTTGGAATATCTCAGGATGGGCAATGTCACCCTTTTTTTTTTTAACTTGAGCATAAGGCTATATGGAGCAATATTGGTATGAATATGTACATATATGCAAGTAAAAATTTAATTGGTCTTAAATAAAAATACTGAATGGAATAGGGATGGATTTCAACTGGGGTTATAACATGACCAAATATAATTTTAACCTACATTCACTTGAAGAGAAGACAAATTAATGACAAGGCCGCAATACGGAACGGGTGAAAATACACTGTCTGAAGGATATTCTTGGTAAAACATTATCTTCAAATCAAGACACAAGACAGTAAACTAAAATCATATGAACTGCAAGCAAGCTTTAACTGGCCATCTTTTTTCAAGATAAAATATCAAAGATATCAAAATAGTGAGCAGCTTGAAAAAAAAACGCTGTTTAACTTTTTTAGAAAATCAGAGAATGTTAACCTCCAATGACAAGCAGCAGTACAAGAAAAACCCCTTAACAAAATAACTGGCACTGTAAACTGTTTACCAATTTATCTATCTATGTTCTTAACATGGATACGTAGTCCTGTATGAATCCATTATTTGAAGCAAACATGCAAGACGAAAATACTGTTTGCAATTCAAACAAGCCCACAAGTGGCCTGGCTAAGAATGAGGGTGCAAACTTCTGATAAGAGTGTTTCCCACTACTCTTATCAGTGTTGGTGTGGGTGTGTTTTTTTTGTATGACATACATAAACTGCCAGCATGTATGGTACTGTAAAGGAGTGGCCCCATTTCTTCCATTTATCAAGAGCCTTCTGAAGCCAGTTTATATAATCTGCCCTGAGCTCAAGATCATTTTGCATTGAACAACTTCTTCGTAATCTGAACTGTGAAACAAATACCAAGGCCATTTCGATACAGAACAATGCAACTCCTTATCTGTCATTCTGATACAACGTTTATCAGTTGCTGAATTCAGGCAACAGAATTACAACAATCCACTACTGGAATTCCCAGACCAGTCATAAGTAAAAATATGTTGCATATTATACCTTGTACCCTTCACATAAAACAGTGCCAAGACAACACCTTCCAAGTACTAGATAGCTTTTCCTGACTACTTTGTTTTAGTCATAGCGGATGCATTTCATGTCTCTCTCTCGCGTTAAGTTGTCCATAACAAAACCTAGGCAGGTTTTTGTAACCACTTCATAATAACTAAGTGGAAGACAATAAATGAAGACTGGTCTGACATTGGGAACAGAAATACTTGGATATGGGATAACAAGAAAGAAACCCCGTATAAGTTCTGGGATACAATAAAGGCTAAACTGAGGCAAAAGGTATAAGTAACCATATTTCAGGGAGGAAATGATGAATGCAGATTAGAAAGTGCTCAGTAATCAGGTCTACACTGTGAAATTAAATCTAGTTCATGAAGAGTAAAGAGAGACTACTTGGCAAAGGCTAATGATGTTGACAAAAGTTAAGTATATCTTAGTTTTACCAGACCACTGAGCAGATTGACGGCTCTCCTAAGGGCTGGCCCGAAGGATTAGATATTTTTACGTGGCTAGGAACCAACTGGTTACTGAGCAACGGGACCTACAGCTCACTGTAGAATCTGAATCACGTTGAGAAATAAATTTCTGTTGCCAGAAATAAATTCTTCTGATTCTGCATTGGCAGGGTGGGGAATCGAACCCGGACCCTGGGATCTGTAGTCGAGCATGAAACTGACTCGTCCAACGTGATGTTGACAAATTCTGTCTTGTGTTCAAGATTGGCATTGGGGTAATGGTACCCACAGAATTATTTCTACAATATCTTCAGTGATTTGCATAGCACAAAGCGCAAGAAAGATAAGTTACTAAATTCCCCAAATGATCCTTTGCATTTTGCAGTCTTGGAAGCAATGATGATGATTATTTTGGAGCCCAAATAGAAAAAGCAAGTCATCACATTGAGAAAACAGCCATCTAAAAAATGCATCGCTCATTCTTTATCTTAAAGCAAACTACAAAATGTCAGTTGAAATTAAACAAGGAAGCTGAAACCTTTAAAAATTATATGTCTATAAATAAGTATGTACGTACGTGTCCTTCTTGTACGTATGTACAAGTGATGTAGTACTATACTCTGGCTATAAGAGAATCTATTTACTATAAAAGACCAAATTAAATTTAAATATTGTTCTAGAGGACCAAGCTAAGCAATATGCTTCAGTTCAACTCAACAATATACCATAAACTATAAAATGCTATGTAGAAAGATAAACCATTACCATTAAATCCCTGTTAACCGGGGACTGGCTGTACTACTTCAAATGCTACAAAACTTACAAATACCCAATCTACAAAACAGGCCAGCATTTGTTAACAACTCCAATAAATGTACATAATGCAGATAAAAAGCTCACAGCAGCTGAAAACCCAAAACTATTAACCACCACCTCAAATGTGTACATATACTACATGTACTTACAATCCATATTTACATGTGCAATGAAAATGCAACACAGGCATTTAAAGGCAATCATGAAAGCATTCACCCCAAGACATGCACCCAAAGCACAAACGAAAGCAAAAATCATGAATATGCAGTGTCCAAGAATTGATGTCAACATGACCCTAACTATTTGAAGTGACATATGATACATATTTTAAAATCGTCACAGAGCTTCTGGTGAAAATACAGCAGCAAATGTGTAAAAAGAAAATCTATTCCTTTACAATTTGAAATACTTCACATTACCCTAATTGACATATTTGGAGGACATGCCTGTGTAGTGTAGCCTACCAAATTATGTACTGTATTACAAAAAATAAATATATGCCAATCTATTGGACAACTTAGAAATGAAGTGTATTAGTGACTGGACACTAAGTAAAAAAAAAAACAAAAAAAAGGCAAGTGAATAATAAAAGTTCTAAATGAAATTAAATAAGTTTTAAAGTGAATTATGCAGAACCTGGTTTAATGCATTATCTATCTATACTTCTATTAGCTATTTGCATATTCTGTTCTTTGTATCTATCATCTATAAAACACAAGCAATCTATTGAGCAATAACTTATGACTGAATCTAGCACTGCTATTAAACATGCCTCAATGTTTTACATTAACAAAACAGGGAATCCACATGAAAATGATCTAATGTGTTAACAGATGAATAAACGACACAGCAACGCCATATCAGTAGTAACAAAAGTCGTTAGGAATAAGGTTAAGTCTACATAACAGGACAGAGGGATCGAGCACAGTACAGTACAATGCACAAGGTCTCCAACATCATACATAGGAAACTAGTAGAGCTTTCATTATTCTGTACAGAGAGAGAGCTCCTTTCCTTACAGAACCTCAACCAGCAACAATACTTCTTTTTAGTCATTCACAAACAAGTTGTTAGGGAACTCAACAACCCAACGACTCTCAAATCTCACCTTTGACATCTGTGTGAAAATCAATCACAGGGTAACAGCCACAATATGATGAGGAGAAACAAATAGAATTTTAATCTTCAGAAAAAAGCAACATGGATAATCGTCAGAAAAAATCATAAATCAGACAGATTCTGCGGGAAGCACTGCCTTCAGAGCGTGCTACACGAGACAGTTTTTCTCGGCATCAATAAATGATTTGAAGAGCATCTCACGGAAGCATCAGAGGTCTCATAAAAGCAAGTCACAGGAACATTAAACTAGCAGGGGTTGGGAAATTCTTAAGAGATGATGCTTAAATTAAATCATTGTGAAAAAGGAAGCCCCAACTGCTAATATCTTTGGAAAGTTGAAAAATGTAACAATGACCCGTAGATACACTGTAAAGGAATTTGATGTCACTGACCATGGTATGACAACTAAAATGTCCTATTACAATCTCAAAATGAACTTTCCAAAGAGGTTTTCAAATGGGAACAAATCAATGCCTATGGTTTATCAAAAGCTTTGAGAAATTAGCCAATCAGAAAAAAAAAAAATTTACTGCAGGCAGGTGAAAAATTTAAAAGAAATAGATGCTAAGGTATAAAGAATTATCCTGAAGAAAAACAAAAGCAAAATTATTTCTGAAGAATGATTAAACAGCAAATCAATTAATAAGGAAAAAGAAAATGTGAATAAAATCATAAGAGTCTTCTAAGTAGCTCCAAACGTTAATAGTATACAGCTCCTCATTGAAGGTCGATCTGCACACTCGAAAGGTCCTCCTACCTGAGTAATCTGCGGTTCTTCCTTTCTCCACAATTTCCTCAAACGAGTTGAAAATGATGCCTTCCTTGTAACCGGTGAGGTCTGTCTCCTTAATGGGGTCTTTGAAGTAGGTGATCTTAGTCACTTTGGGGCATCTCGCAAGCAGGTGTTTGAATTTGGGCAAGAGCTCGTGCGAAGTGATCACATGTCGGACCTGAAATGCAAGACCCACTCGTTTATATTTACGAGTTTCTTTCCGACATCGCGGGTGACGGACGGAGGAGGTTCAAATACTCTCGTGGAACTAAATCACTTTTGTTACCGAACTTGCATATCTCATTTACAGCCATTACTAACGTACTGTAAGAATACAAGGCATATTTTATAATAAATTCTACTGCATTGATGCTTTTGTAGATAGGCAGTCTCCGATTATCGATCCGAAACCTGGCGATATATGGCCAAGTTTTGGTTAATGACACCTCCGTTAGGTATATCATGGCGACGACACGTTTTGGTGCCATAAATTGACGGTTCTATGGCGCTAGACAATATCCGTGAAATTGGATCGCCATTAACCGAGTCTGCCGATCACCGGTGAATACCTGTATGTCTACTAAAATGTGAGAAATATCAAATATACGATGGTTAGACAAATATCGTCATATTCTGTCATGCTTTTCTTACATGGAATCAAGAAGTACCACAGTTTTATAATATAAACTTTTTCTTGTGGTATGTAAAAGCCTTAAGAGATTTAGCCCTGATGCGCAAGAGAGAAATTAATTGTCATAGTCTGAAAACATTTACAATCTCACCTCAGTCTCATTTATTCCATGTATAAGAGCTTCATCTCCAAGAGTGGCATAGAGAGTGCAAACGGGCAAGTTCTGCTTGAAGCATCCAATAGCGGATATGAGCCACTCCTGCCTCGTTTCCGCAAAGATGACGATGTTCTCCTTGGGCTGATGTCCCTCCACTCTCAAGCCCTTTCCAAAGTTCCGGGCATTGCGTCCACTTCTTCGTAATTGAGCAAGTATTGCGCCAAGCTCCAGCTGTAGAGTAAGATGTACTACTTTACTGCATTCATTAACACAGTGTCTAAGCAAAGCTTAGCTAGAAACGTCTATAAAGATTCAAATGTTACTGTGACTAAAGAAAACGTGCTGCCTTCATTGGCTGACCTAGAAATAATGAGGGAACTGTAGCTATGACCTCACATATACTTAACCCTCAAAGGGACTCTTATTTAAAAGGAAAGGACTGTAGCACAATTTACAAACAGCTCACTTCTTTGCATACAGGAATTCTGTGGAAAAGTACTGAGTGTACAATATTCAACATAGATTCAAGATATATCCGAACAGTATGTGAACATGCACAAAGCTATAATCTGTCGCAGAAGCATTTTAGTCATAAATGTGACTGATCTAGTTACGTAACCTAAAAATACATAAGGAAGGCATAGCATACATATTAAAATAAAAATACTGCACAATTTCCTTACCTTCTTAAATACTTTTCCATTTTTCTGGACTTCTTCAAATTCACTGATGACCTGGCGAGTGCCGAGCGCTTTCTTCGTTCCGTGTTTTTTACACGAGTAGGTCAGAGCTTGCTCGACCGTCTTGATGTTGCCCTTTCAATCTCTATCTGGAAGGCTTTGGCGGTGTCAACGTTTTCTGTAGCACAGCCCTTCGGATACAGGAAACTGGCTGGGCCTGGAAAGCAAAAAAATACACGAATTAAGATGTCCTCCTGTGGAATACTTGAATACTTTGCATCAGAGTCAAAGAAACCTTTAAACATTTGGAATTCCGACAAATTTGAACTTTAAGAGGTAAATTATGTCTACCTTAAAGCAACACTGAATATTTACCCCACCGCAAGCTACGAGAGGTTTTTACATGGCTTTCAAGGTGTTGTATTTACCACTGACTTGTTTACATGAACGCTATAGGATCTGTCAAAAAGTGATGTATGTCTACTGAAATACATCAAATTTTAAAATAAAATTCAAGTAGTGGAAATACAATTAAAGTACGGTAAATTTATGACAGACACCAAGATGACGCTCAGACAACTACTGACGGGTGATATTAATGACTGTAATAACATTTAAATTAGTGTTGGCATGAACTTCTCTGTGGTTCAAAGCAAGACTTCAAACCACATCTTGAGGCTCTATTATTATATTTACAATCTCATGCTTATTAAATCAACTATTTGTCTCCTCCCCAGCAAACAAATTTGCTCAAATTAATTTTACACCTTCCAACGACAATCCACTTCTCCAGCGTCTCATGGAACCAGCGGTTATTCAGCAACGGGACCAATGGCTTTATGTGACTTCCGAACCACGTCGAGAGTGAACTTCTATCACCAGGAATACACATCTCTCGCCCCTCAGTGGAATGCTCAGGAACTGAACTCACGGCCACCGAGGTGGCATGCCAACTCCATACTGGCCATGCTATTGAGGCAATCTACTATGTTTATGACAGCATTTACAGGTAAGAGAAGCAGAAAAAGTTGACTTTACTTTTGCATATTACACAGCCTAAGGCTAAGCCCTCAAAATTCATTCAAGGTTAAATTCTTGTCACTCAAGCAAGATTACATTCCTCCCACTTGTTTATCAAAGGTGTGTATTATCTCCTTCCAATCTTATCAAGATTAAATTACTTTAGCAAAGTATTCAGCTGCGTTATATTTCAAGATTCGTTAACTTGATCAAAAACGACAGGAAATATATGAACTTATGAGGCATCAAGAGCTCTACAAAAAGTTTTCCTTTTACATGATGTCAAAACCAAAGTACTACTACAGTATGTATTATATTTCTGGGATTCCAGAATCCTGGAGAATTAGGGGAGAGGATTTTAGCAATCCTGGAGAACCTTTCCAGGATTTCAAAACCTTGAGACCAGGATTCTAGAACACTGAGCACTAGGTTATGTAGTTTCGTACAATGTGTTCATCGAGATTCAGAGATATGGTGAACATTTCCACGATTCGAAATCAATTAAGAATTTTTATCAGAAACAGGATTTTACAATCCCTTGTATGCAAGTTTTCCAAGAAAACAAAACTTCTGGATAACTTCTCCAGGAAGCCCCACCACCTACAGCAAACTTCTCCCTTGGAATTAAGACCTACGGGGACATTTTTGAGGACTTGTGATAACTCAGGGAACACGAGAGACTCAAAATTACTAATATTACAAATAAAGTATTTCATAATCAGTGCTAATATGAAGAAGAACCTTATCGGTTTTAGCAAAAGAGATGTGATTGACACAGTGTGGTCAGTGTTTGGATAGGTCACCATCACACAATGCCAGATACTACTGGCATAATACCTTATAAAAACCAATATATACTGGGAACTAAATAAATCTTTTTCTCAAGCAACTTGAACCCCTAACCAGGCACTACTCACCCTCGTTCTGTTCATGAGATCCTCCTTTTCCATGGCTGCTGAACTACGGCATATATGGGGTAGGTGATGATGTCGTAGACGAACACCCCCAACCTTGATCAAGGTTATACCTATCGTGACGACTAGTTCTGCATTGTCAAACTGTAAAGAAAGAAAGCGAAAAAAGCTGTAGTAGTTTTATTTGTCGCAGTCTGTTTGAAAGCAGAATGAAGGATGTAAAACTTTCACTTTCACATGAAAATACTTATCTCCAATCCTTATCTGTGGCTGGCGACACCACAAGGTTTCTCTTTGATAGAGGAGAGAGAGAGACAGAGAGAGAGAGAATATAACTCGTGACCAATTGGCATAGTATATACATTTAAAACAAAAATGATGACTTTGCAAACACAATGGTCGAAGAGTGTGACTTGCCTTCAAGTAGAACTGGGATAAGGCACTCAAGTCATCTATTGTCAAAGGACTTGTTTCCTGTAATCTCTCTCTCTCTCTCTCTCTCTCTCACTTACATACATTCATTATATGCCTAAAAGATTCAACATTCTTTTAAGCCAAAATTTAACCCAGGACCTCTCAGTAGAGGAGGCCATGTCTAAAGAAGAGAGAGAGAGAGAGAGAGAGGAGAGAGAGAGCGAGAGAGAGAGAGAGAGAGTAATACTCAGGAATTCCTTCTAATTCCCAGGCACGGTCTAAGAGCCATACCTCAATTATAATTCATGAATTCTTTCTTCTTAATGTTAGACTCGGCTGAAACATCTGCTTCCAAATCGTATACTACTTAGATTAACTACTTATAAATTATACTAACTACTTACAAATCATACACTGGTAGGAGTTAACATGAGTCACAAACACGGAAATACACGATAAACAAACAACAAACAAACAGCTTTTATTATCAAGAGCTTGCACTAACAGTACTAAACTTGACAGGGGATCATATAACCCCTCCTCTCCCCCCCCCCCCCCCTTAGAGCGCCTATCCCCGTGTACCTGTTATGATAAATGACGTAACGTGGGGTGATGTGGTATCAGGAGAGAGAGAGAGAGAGAGAGAGAGAGAGAGGAGAGAGAGAGAGAGAGAGAGAGAGAGAGAGATTTTCCTTTCGCTCTCGCGTGAGTGACAATAAGAAATGGCTGGTGGAGTTTTCACAGTTCTTCCATTATTGGATTTTCTTTGAATGAACCTCTCTCCCTCCATCTCTCTCTCTCTCTCTCTCTCTCTCTCTCTTCCTCTCTCTCTCTCTCTACAACTGATGTAATTAGGAAGTTGTCGAACACTTTCTAAAGTGACTTAAGTCGCTTTACGCGTCTCGATACTTATTTATAAATCACTTTATTGAATTTCAAAGTTGTACAAGTTTTTTTTTTAGTTGTATGACGTAGACCTATGTGACTGTTTACAATGAAAAAGTGAAATAAAATGTTTATCGTTATACAATCGACCTTGAACGCTTCGCCGTTACTTTTAAAAGTGATAAGTTGTCTCTCTCTAATCAAATGAAAGTACTTTAGACGTTTTTATTCGATGGAGTTCTAAATTAATCCGTAGTTGCTACCTACACTCTCTAGGCGCCATGTTGGAACCTAGTTAAGTTCGTAATAGTAATAAAATAGGCATAATTATGTTCACGATAGGAAACAATAGACTCCGTTATGTTCACAAAAGGAAAAAATATGCCTAGTTTATATTCACATATTGAAAATGGGCCTAGTTATGTTCACAACAGGAAAAAATGGGAATATTTATGTTCGCAATAAGAAAAATAGGCTTAGTTATGTTCACAAAAGGAAAAAATAGGCCTAGTTATGTTCACAATAAGAAAAAATAGGCCTATTTATGTTCGCAAAAGGAAAACATATGCCTATAAAAACTTTTTTTTCCCATTTGTCCATCAGCCTTTGGTGGTCGCGCATGGTAACACTGCGTCCCGGGCTTTGAATAGCTACGCTATGTTTAAGTTTTAGGTAAATAAAAGGATATCTTGGTGTACATTTGCAACTGAAAAGTGTTTTAATAATTTACTGTATGCGAATTACACCGTTAATATTCGAAATAGGATATTATTTAAAGCCCAGGACGCAGTGTTACCATGCGCAAACACCACAGGTGGAACAGATGGAGAGAAAAAAGTATATGTAGTTATATTAAAATATGAAAAAAACAAGCAAAGATATGTTTACAAAAGACAAAATATAGGCCTAGCTATGTTCAGAATAAGAATAAGTGGGCATGTTTTTAAAAAAGACGAAACATAGGCCTATTTATATTAAAACCAAGAAAAATCAGGTCTAGTTTAAGTAAAAAAAAAAAAAAAAAAGGGAAAAATATAAACCCTAGTTAAGCCCTAAAAAAATAAGTCATACATGACGTCAACTATACTTCCGTGGTGACGCACACTACCGGATCCTGTCTAAGGATGTTACATAGCAGGTCCGGATACGGATTGTTACAGAGCGAGTCCAGATACGGTATAGGTTTGTGAGGTAACCGGACATTTCACAAATTTAGCGAGGTTTCTTGGAGGAGAGAGAGAGAGAGAGAGAGAGTGTTAATTAGGCAATTGTTATCAGACGCCAGCGATAGGATGATGATCATAGTCTCTCATCATCCTATAGTGTCTCATCCTCTCTAAGCCTATTGGGAGTTTCTCATCCTCACTGCACCTATAGACATTCTCATCATCCTCTCTAGACCCATAGATTCTCATCCCATCTACTCCCATCGACAATTTCAATGGCCTAGACCTATCGATAATCTCATCCTATCTACGTCTATCAATTCCATCCTATCTGCGCCTATCTATTTGTGAGGAGAGTGAAAACAGATGAGCGATGATTGAGATTTAATTTTTTTTTTAGTGTAATATTTATAATGAAGCTTCGACCTTCATCAGTGACCCTCGAGATGAGACGATAAGACTCAAGGGTCTGTACTCTGTACCCTCCGCGCTACCCTGACCTTGACTTATGTCGCTCTATCTCTAAGGGCGGCATATAAGGGCTGTAGTACTCTTATATAGTACCTTCCTGAAGGAGGTGGTTACACCACCTGAAGGATTAGTACTACCTGAAGGAGATGGTACGCCACCTAAAGGAGATGGTACGCCACTTGGAGGACTAGTGTAAACCTCAGGGTAGTAGTACCTAACCACCTGAAGGATTAGCACTACCTGAAGGAGATGGTACACCACCTGGAGGATTAGTACCACCTGAAGGAGATTCCAGACAGTGCAACAAACACTGGACGGATTTAATAGGAAAAAAAAAATTAAGACTCATATTTAAGCCCTGGGGGTTATGGACCCTAAACGCTAACCCTCCCCCCACACACAATCATACAGGCACCTGTAACCTCTCCCATTCCCCCAGAAAACCCCCCCTCCCAACCCCCCACGCCCACAAAACACCTGTTGGCAAACGGATAGAACAGCTGTGGTTAAATATGGATGTTCGGTTGCCATTGGCTATTGAATGTCAGGCGGTTTCTACCCGGGGTTCTAATTGGTAGGTTTTTTTGGGGGGAAAGACTTTAAAACCCATATATACATATTTGGTCTTTTTTTCTCCTTTAGTGGAGGTTTTAATTTGTCTTTTTAGGTCTTTTTTTTTCCTGTGGGGGAAGTAATTAAGTCTTTTTTTTCCCTAGTGGAGAAATAAACTTAGCTTTTATCTCTCTCTCAGTTATATTCGAACTAGACTTATGGTGCGTTACAGATACACGTTGTCATTTTTCCCCCTAGTGGGGAATTAAGGCTTTTTTCCCTAGAGGACAAATGAAGTCTTTTTCCCTAGTGGAGAAATTAAGTCTTTTTTTTTCCTTAGTGGGGAATTTAAGTCTTTTTTTACCCTAGTGGAGAAAGTAAGTCCTTTTTTAAAAATCGAACTTGAAATTAATATAAGTTCTTTTTTTCTTCTAGATACATCTGAACTCGGCTTAAACTGCGCGATTATAATGTAGAGAGAGAGAGAGAGAGAGAGAGAGAGAGAGAGAGAGAGAGAGAGAGAATTGTTTATTTAGAGCAGCGTGTTGCTTCGTAGTAGCACTTTCGCAGTAGCAAAGTAGCAACACCTTGCCAAGGGGAAGACAGTTCAAGTATGTTACAGTGCGCTATCTAGCGCAATACTTCCGCATACTTTTTAGTGCAGCATTCCATAGTATGCTCTCTAACGCATACTATTAAACGCTCTATAAGGCATACTTCCTTTCATATAAGGAGTCTACGAGCCTTCTCCTACTATAGGCCTATAGTTACTGATGCCCCAAGTTGCTCAAATTCCTGGCATACTGAACTGCATACCGAGTACAGTATGCCCTCTAACGCATACTATTATACGCTCCGCAACGCATACTTCCTTTTTCTAACACCGGCGTTTCTACGGCATCCGGAATTAGGCCGGTGGAAACGAATATTGATTCCACCTTGGCAAGCGCCACTAGGGAACTTTTAGGCCTAAGGAGAGGGGGGGGGAGAGACTTTAGGCCTATAAGGCTGACGTAACGCTATTGCGTATTTTAAGGCGAGAAATTTTTTACTTAAATAACGCGGAAATATTGCGCATTTGGAAATTTACTTAAAAGCTTGATGCACCATTCAGACGAAAAGACATTCACACTTATTGAAAGATTACGCAGAGAGAGAGAGAGAGAGAGAGAGAGAGAGAGAGAGAGAGAGAGAGAGAGAGACGCCATCACTGGCTGGCTCCAGGTAAGACATTATGCGGTGGCAGAGAAAGAGAGAGAGAGAGAGAGAGAGTAGATATATTTTGTCCAATGAGATCATGTTCAATGAATGCACGAACACACGACACATCGCCTTTGCGAATTCTAAACTAAAGTAATTCTCTGTCTTTCTCACCAATTAGTGTTCTCTCTCTCTCTCTCTCAATTGTAATGTGTACGTAAACATATCTTTAAAGAAAAATCAACGCTTACATTAAAAAAAAATATAATACGTATAATTAGAGAGAGAGAGAGAGAGAGAGAGAGAGAGAGAGAGAGAGAGAGAGAGAGAGAGCCGGTTTTAGTTGGCTTTCACCCTAGGACGAAAATTTAAGCAGTATATTGGTGGGTAGATTTAATATCAGACATAAGACAATTGTGGCTATTAAAAACAAGATTCCACAGTTACACAGACTTAATCCGATGTCTTTGAGACTGTCTTTATAAGTTTAATGTCTTTTAGACTAAGTTTTGGTGTCTTTGAGGCTAAGTTTAAGTCGCTTTCGCTGTTCTGGGTCTTTTAAGTCTAACTTTCATGTCTTTTAGACAAAGTTTTCGTGTCTTTTAGACTAAATTATGCCTTTTAAACCGAATCTTGTGTTCTTAAACTATCTTTTCTCTTGTAGACTAAGTCTTGTCTTTTAGACAGTTATGACTTTTAAGCTAAATTATGCCTTTAGATTCAGTTTTATGCCTGTTGGACTAAGTATACGTCTTTTACAGTAGGTTTTATGTCTTTTGAATTAAGTTTCATGCCCTTTAGACTAACCCTTGTCTTTAAGACTAAGTCATAAGTTTCTAAACAGTTTTATGTCTTACTGACAGTATTATCTCTTTTAGACCAAGTTTAATGTCTTTAAAACTAAGTTTCCTGTCTTTTACACTAAGGTTTATGCCTCTTAGACCCTTTTCATGTCTTACAGACTAAATCTGCTGTCTTTTAGACCATGTTTGATCAGCTGGTAAGTCTAAATGCTTTCGTAGTACTATACCACACAAACTTAAAACTTATAAGACAGGTCTTTCGGCCGGCTAATCAAGACTTAATTCAGCCGAAACACCCTAGACTATAATGTAGACTTTACGTAGGAACATTAGACTTTCTATAAGCATTTCAGCGGAATAAATTACATCCAGAAAAAGTCGGATAAAGTATAAATAATCCAGCCTTACCTCTTCCCCATCTTGGAAGAAACCGCGCGCGAGACTTCACCACACTACAACAGACACAGAAAGAGAGAGAGAGTGAGTCTGACTCCCCCGGCCAGTCTTACTATGTCTTAATACGTCTGCAGATACTTCAGCAGCCCCTCTCCCCCCTCCCAAATCCACTCATCCATTATTAGACTTCTTATCGTTATCAGGGGGCCAGCCTTATCGACTTACGAACGTACTAAAGGTTTATAGTTCCAAGGGTTGAAAGTGGGCCTACTAGAGGTCTAGCAGCGGTTGGAACAGAATTTAAGTGATTTATATCCATTTGTATCTAAGTATATATAAAAGTGCATGAATGTTTAGTGCGTTTAGGAACTTATCCACTTACATAGGAGTGTGTACAGTAACTTAGGTAAGTATATCTTCTTCTTCTTCCCAGCTTTTTCCCATTTTTATATGGGTCGCCGTTTCGGATGAGCCGTTTCCATCTATTTCTATCTTGCGCTTCTGCCTCATCAATTCCCTTCTCATGTAAATCTCCTCTCACACAGTCCTTCCATCTCTTCTTGGTCTCCCTCTCTTTCTTCTCCTTGCACCTCCACTCCCATAGTATGTCTCCCAGCGTGGTCCTCATCTCTCCTCAACAGGTGTCCATACCATCTCAGCCTCCCCTCCTGCACTTTCTTTGATACTTCCCCACTTAGTTGACCCCTTAATGTAGTCATTTCTGATCCTATCCACTCTTGTTACCCCAGACATCCACCTAAGCATTCTCATTTCTGCCACATCCATCTTCTTCTGCTCTGCTTTTCTCATGCTTGCTGTTTTCCGTACCATACAGCATTGCTGTTCTTACCACCGTCTTGTGAAATTTTCCTTTTAACCTAAGCGGCACTCTTTTGTCACAAAGAATCCCGAGGCCGCTCTCCCAGTTGTTCCAGCCTGCCTGTACCCGATGTTTTACTTCTTCTTCCACTTCCTCCAGCGTTAACAAAAGATCCCAAATACTTAAACTTATCAACTCTCCTTATTTGCTCTCCACCAAGCTGAATACTTTCTCTATCATCCCCCTCAGTGGTGGTACACATATATTCTGTCTTGGATCTACTTATTCTCATTCCTCTGTCCTCCAGAGTACTTGTCTCCATCTTTCCAATTTCACTTCCAGATCTTCCTGCTCTCTGCACACAGAACAATATCATCCGCATACAATATGTTCCATGGTACTGTCTCCCTTACTTCCTCTATTATAACATCCATCACATGTTAAAGATAAATGGGCTCAGAGCCGACCCCTGGTGTAATCCTACTCTCACCTCAAAACCTTCTGTCTCCCCAACACTGCTCCTCACTCTGGTAAATACATTCCGGTACATCTCTTGTATCAATTCTCACATACTTCTGGCACCATCTTCTCCCTCAGGCTTCCATACCTCTTGTCTACGGGACTCTGTCATAACCTTTCAAGGCAATGAATACCATATGTAGGTCCTTTGTCTTTCCCGAATTTCTCCATTATTTGCCTCAGACAAAATATACCATCTGTTGTTCCCCTTCCCTTCATAAATCCCATCTGCTCTTTACCTATTTGTACTTCTTCTCTCAGTCTAGCATCTATCATCCTTTCCAGTATCTTCAAAGTGTGGGACATCAATTTAATGCCCCTATAATTACCACACTCTTGGACATCGCCTTTCCCTTTAAAAATTGGGATCAATATACTCCCACGCCACTCATTTGGTATCTTTTCCTGTTCAAGGATCTTTATCATAAGATCGTACAGTATATCCACTCCTTCATCTCCTAATGCTTTCCATGCCTCCACCGGGATCATGTCTGGTCCGGTTGCCTTCCCATTCTTCATCTTCTTCAGTGCATTTAGTACCTCTTGCCTAGAAAACCTCATTACCATGCCAATGTTCACTTGCCCATCCTCTCTTATTAGTCTATTATTTTCTTCATTTAACAACTGTTCGAAATATTCTTTCCATCTCTTCACAATGTCTTCCTCCTTTCTAAGCACTACACCCTCTTGATTCTTTATTTGTTTGATGTGTTTTATATCTTTGGTGCTCTTATTTCTAGCCTTTGATAGCTTCATCATCTTCTTTAATCCTTCCTTTGTCCCCAGCTCATTATACACATCATCATACGACTTTGCTTTAGCTTGGGCTACCACCTTTTTCACCACCTTGTTTTTCTCTGTACCTATTTTCTGTCTTCCACTGACTGTGACTTCCCATCTTTTCTTTGCCTCCTTCTTATCTTTTACTACTTTCTCAATGTCTTCATCCCACCACCAACTATCCTTTTCTTCCCATATGATACCAGATGTCTCTCCTAGCAGCTCCTTTCCATGCCTTCTTATTACTGCTGCATTTCGTGCCCACCATTCTTGAACATCTTCAATCCCTATATCAATATCCTCCAAAACCCTCCTCTTAAACTCTCTCTTCTTATCCCCGCTTCCTTCTGTAATTCGTACCATTTAATTTCCTTATCCCTTTAGCTTTGGTTTTTCTTTCCCTTTTCAACTTCAAGTCCATACATAGCAGCCTGTGTTGGGGGGCTACATGGTCGCCTGAATAACTTTGCAGTTCTTGACCTCCACCAGATTTATCCTTTTATACAAGAAATAGTCTATCTGGGAGAATCTTCCCCCACTCCTATATGTTATTAGGTGTTCCCTTTTCTTCTCAAAAAATGTGTTTACTATTGCCATGTCGAATGACACAGCAAAGTCCACTACACTCTCTTCCTTCTGGGTTTCTCTCCCCAATTCCATGGCCCCCATGCACCGCCCAATCGCCTCATTTTCACTTCCGACATGGCCATTCAAATCTGCCCCAACTATCACCCTCTCATGCTCTTTCCAGTTCTTGCATTATTCCATCCATGTCTCTCCAGAAATTTCCCTTCTCTTCTTCTGTGCAACCAACTTGTGGTGCATATGCGCTTATAATATTCAGAATCTCTCCTCCATAACATATCTTCAATCTGATGATACGGTCATTCTTTCTATGCCACTTTCTATTACCGAGTTCTTTAGTTCACTAGACAGTACTATGCCAACTCCATTTCTACCTTGTTTATTTGCTCCACTATAATATAGCTTATATCCATCTCCCAACTCTTTAGCTTTATTTCCTTTCCACCGCGTTTCTTGCACACACACAACATCTACTTTCTTTTCTCTCATCAAGTCAGCCAATTCTCTACCTCTCCCAGTCATGGACCCAACATTTAGCTGACATACTCTGAACCCAATGTGAGCTCGCTTCTTTAGCTGCCCCGCCCTCTCCTGATGCAGTAGCCCTCGCCTTACCACAGAGTTAGGGCGATTGTCTCTGTGCGTCGTTTACGGAGTACGCCCTAGCATTACCTCTTTCCATATTTCGGCTCATTCCATTTTTGGTTTTGGCACAGATTTTTACAGCCGGATGCCCTTCCTGACACCAACCCTCCCTATTTATCCGGGCTTGGGACCGGCACCCATAAGGACTTGGTTGCCCCCCCAGGTGGCTAGGTTAACTTAGGTAAGTATATACGAGTGTGTAATTAATGCTTAGTGGTGTTAAACTTCGTCATATCGGCCTAGTGGTCTACAGGCGGCTGGGACCAAATTGTACTTATATCAATGTTATCGCTGTATATATAAGTGTGTGTAGTGTGTTAAGTAACTTACCTACGTACATACGAGTGTGCACGAACGCTTAAGTGTGTTAGATAACTATCTACAATCTCCTCAACACGTTAGCATCTCATAAGTAAATTATATCTCTGCAGATCTGGGGATGTCATGTGGTTATTATTATCGTGGTTCTACTTATCTGAGAGAAGGAGAAGGAGAGGGAGAGAAAAAAAAAAGAGAGCAGTGGGTACAGCAGAAGAAGGCCCCGCCCCCACCTCGAGATGCCCCGTGGGCACGAATCATACGAGGCTGACCAAAGGTCGTGCCAAGGGTCAAAGATCGCATACTGTCACCTGCTGTCTGAGATATTCTTGTTCACTGGAGTGCTCGGGGGTTACCTTAGAAAGTGGGGCGATAATCACCCCCCTCCCCCTGCCAGATCATGAGATAAGGGCTTCCCACTACTGAAGGGAGGTGCGTGGGTACCCCTGGGAAGAGCAGGGCTCAGGGAAGGGGAGAGAGGTCCCTAGTTAGGGTAGGAGACTGTCATCACAGATAGTGACGTGCCCCCTGGATGAGGGTAGGGACCTAGATAAGGGGATGAGGGTATGGAGGTCCTCAGGGGGGGAGGAGGGTATCCTTGCCCAATACCCTCCAAGATAAGGTATGTGTGATAAGGCTAAAACCAGCGGAGACTATAATTCTACCAGCAGATAGATCATTGGACAAGTTGTGATTCAATTTTATATCGGGGAAAAATACTTAGTAGTATACAATTCTTTACACCCAGGGTGTAACTTACACCTAAAGGAGATATTGTAAATATATAATATATATATATATTATATATCTATATATATAGATAGAATTATATATATAATATATCTATATATATATATATATAATATAATATAATATAATAATAATAATAATAATAATAATTAATGTAATAATAAATATAAGTGTTTCTGCTCCAGGGCAGGATTCGAACCTGGGGCATAACTGTTCCAAATAAGTAAAAACAATAACACTTATATTCGGCGGAGGAATATATATACACACTGAGGCTTGATATCTGTGGATGAAGTTCACTTGTCTTAACATCATTAAAACATTATTTCGAACACTTATTAAAGTGGGGTTAACTTAAGTGTTCCATTCATTAACAAATAAGTCATGCAATTAAGTCACTTACAAGAAACTAGTCATTTCCTATCTTTCTCTCTCATTGACAAATCCGGTATCAATATCATTTTACTATCAACCGATACTACTATTTTTCATTCATTTTCACGAGAATGAAAATGACGTCATCAATAGTAGTAATCTTTAAGTTATAGTTTTTAAATTAAGAGAGAGAGAGAGATAGAGAGAGAGAGAGAGAGAGAGAGAGAGAGAGAGAGAGAGAGAGAATATAACTGATAACTACTCGATAACCTTGATGATTATTTTCGTCGGTTCAAAGGTCAACTCGTGAATAATAATAAAAATAATAATATTAATATTTCAACGGCATTTAATTTATATAAAATCTTCTCAATTCTTCTTATTATTCTTTTTCTCGTCAGCATGTATATACATATAAAGTCATATAAAGATGTTGTCTTAGGTTTATTTCCTCTAACATGTCCTCATCAACAATAAATTCTCAAAGAGCTATAAAAATATTTTATAGAAATTATATGCACCACATATTTGGAAGACGAAAAGGCTGTAAGGAAAATAATCAGTGAAAATGTCTCCCCCACTGCAGAAGGTGATAAAATTAGCCCCATAATATACAATAAAAATATGAAAACCAGCCAGCTGCTTCTTAAAAACAACCCAGAAACGTCTTTGAAGAGAAGGAGGGTCATCTACGAATTCACATGCCCGGTGGATGGCCTATATCGGGATGACCACTACCAGATTCTCCAAGCGTCTTTCCTGCCACCTTCAAGAAGGGGCCATTTTCATTCACTACAGGGAATAGCATAACAGAAGACCAGAAAGAGCTGAGCTTACAACGAACATAGAAATTATGTACCTGCCACCCAGGTGGTGGGTACCCCAACCAATACCCAACCCAGGCCAACAACCTCGGCCGGACCAAGATGATCTCAACGCCTCCGGGATAGATTTCGTCACCATCCAACGACCAATTAAAATCCCTGCTCACCGACCCGCCCACCGATTGTACACGACCTTGCCTGCTATAAATACATGTAATAACGTATCTCAATTCACTATACTGTATACTCTTATAGATGACTGCCTGTGCGCTGTCGACACGTTAGAGGAAATAAACCTGAAGCGGCCCACACACGCTCAAATTTTTGGTCCAATTTTTTGATGTCAAATTATTTGACATGAATTTGATCGTGTGTGGCGTAATTTGATGGCCTAAAAGGTTGATGTCAAATTTTTTACTGATCTGATTTCAGTAGATATTTTTAGAGCCAACGTCAAATAATTTGTGCGTGTGTGGTACCTAGCAATAATTTGCGCAAATTAGTTAGTGATTAGACATAATCTGAGGAGGACGTGCGCGGCTCATCGTCATCATGGCTCCAACAAAACATGAAAAGAAATTTCTTCTTGAGCTTATTGGTGTTTATAGAAGTTTACCACAACTTTGGAACTTTGGAACTAATTCTCAGTTCATTTAATAAAGGAGCATGACCAAATCGTTCACGACACAAATACCATTGCTGGGCCCACCCACTTTTGTCTCTTTCGTTTCTGTGTGCTCTTCAGCGCTAAGCCAAGAGCCAACGCTGTATATGCATCCATGATGACACTCGGGAGCAAAATGAAATTTGATGAGAAGTTTGAGCGTGTAGAGCGAACGTCAAAAAAAAAAAAAAAAAAAAAAAAAATCGTCAATAATTTGACATAAAAAAATTTGACCAAAAATTTGAGCGTGTGGGTGGGGCCGCTTAAGACAACTGAAATCTTATATGTCCTTAGGAAACCTGATACACCAGCTACATGCTGACGAGAAAAAGATAAGAAGAATTGAGAAGATTCTATATAAATTAAATGCCGTTGAAACAGCTATAATATTCAATACTACTGCCCTCAGAGAAGGCCTCCTTCCTAATAATAATAATAATAATAATAAATTAAATTTATTACATAAAAACTAAAAAAGTGTCTTATATTGAAACCAAAATATTTAAATTGTTCAAAAAATAAAAACATTAAATAGTTTCACAGAACTTATCTGGTCGACTTTCCTTTTTCTAGACAGGAGGAAATAGACAGGAAATCGGGGAGAGAGAGAGAGAGAGAGAGAGAGAGAGAGAGAGAGAGAGAGAGAGAGAGAGAGAGAGCATGATTCAGTATGAGACATAAGATAGATCTTAACTCATCATTTTTAAACATATGTTTAGACTTGAAAGTTAAGATCTATTTAAAATGGTGAGTTTAGACATGCCTAAAATGATAAGTTGAGATCCATGTCTAAAGTGGCGAGTTTAGACTCGTCTGAAATGATGAGTTTATACCATGTCTAAAATTATGTTAAGATCCATGTCTAAAATGATGAGTTGATCCCCATGTCTAAAATTGATGTTAGACCTATGTCTAAAATGCTGAGTTTAGATCCATGTCTAAAATGATCGGTTGAGATATGTCTGCAACGATGAGTGTTAGGAACAATCGTTTGCCGATTGTTCCCTTGGTGGATTGTTGCCTCCTTTGTTTTAGTTTTTAATTGCTGGCGAGTTGACGTCTGTTGGATGGCGTCTCAAACTTCGTCAGTCAGGTTCCGGAAGGCAGAACGACCAGTCAGGTTCAGAGAGGCAGAGTCTTGGCAGCAGAGCAGCGGAGAGTATCTGAGGACTTATAGTTGGTGGTTGTATCAACCCTGTCTTGATCGTCCAGTGGACGAGGAGGACCTCCATACTGTATCTGAGAGTAGATCTATGTTTAAAATTATGAATTTAGACTTGTCTAAAATGGAGAGTTAAAATCTAAGTCTAAACTCATCATTCTAGACAGGGTACTCATCATTCAAGACATAGGTCTAACCATTTCAGACATGGTCTAAACTCATTATTTCAGACATTGGTCTAAACTCGCCATTTTGAGACAGGTTTCCTAAACTCAACATGTTTAGACATGTCTAACCTCAATTTCAGACTATGGGTCTAAAATCGCCATTTCAGACATGGGTCTAAAATCACCATTCCAGACATGGGTCTAAAATCACCATTCCAGACATGGGTCTAAAATCACCATTCCAGACATGGGTCTAAAATCACCATTCCAGACATGGGTCTAAAATCGCCATTCCAGACATGGGTCTAAAATCACCATTCCAGACATGGGTCTAAAATCACCCTTTCAGACATGGGTCTAAAATTGCCATTTCAGACATGGGTCTAAAATCACCATTCCAGACGGGTCTAAAATCGCCATTTCAGACATGGGTCTAAATCGCCATTCCGACATGGGTCTAAACCCATCATTCCAGTTACAAGGGTCTAAAATCACTATTTCAGACATGGGTCTAAAATCACTATTTCAGACATGGGTCTAAAATCACTATTTCAGACATGGATCTAAAATCGCTATTTCAGACATGGGTCTAAAATCACTTTCAGACATGGGTCTAAAATCACCATTTCAGACATGGGTCTAAAATCGCCATTTCAGACATGGGTCTAAAATCGCCATTCCAGACATGGGTCTAAAATCACCATTTCAGACATGGGTCTAAAATTGCCATTTCAGACATGGGTCTAAAATCACCATTTCAGACATGGGTCTAAAATCACCATTCCAGACATGGGTCTAAACCCATCATTTCAGCCATCGGTCAAAGCTCATCATTTTCCCCAATGCAGACAACAATTCCCTCCCACAATTACCATTCCATGCACTCCCCACACCATTATAATAACCCCCATCCCAACATCCCCTTACATAACTATATAGCCAGGGGGCGGTGATTTACATTCCTGGACTATATACTCCCACCCCACAACCCCTTACAATAACCCCCTCCGGACCCCCTTCTCTCTCTCTCTCCTTTGACTTACAACTTTATCGACAATGGTTGTAACAACATTGCATGCAACTGTATGTACCTACATAGTATGTAAAGGTTGTGGTTGTAACAATATTGACAACTATATATATAAAGGGTCAAGGTTGTGGTTATAACAATACTGACTACAATTGTATACAGTGTCAAGGTTGTAGTTATAACAACAAGGTTTGTAGTTATAACAGTACTTACTACAACTGTATAAGTGGCAAGGTTGTGGTTATAACAATACTGACTACAACTGTATACAGTGTCAAGGTTGTGGTTATAACAATATAGACTACAACTGTTTTTACACAGTATGTCAAGGTTATAGTTGTAACAGTATTAACTACAACTTTATCTATAAAGTATTTCATGGTTGTGGTTGTAATAATATTCACTAAACTGTATTTATCAAGTATCACGATTGTGGTTGTAACAACAGACTACAAATGTATTTATACAATATATAAGCACTGGTTGTGATGTTAACAATATTGCCTACAACTGCATTTATACAGTATTTCATGGTTGTGGTTATAATATTAATTATAAGTGTATCTATACAATGTCAAGGTTGTGGTTATAACAATATTGACAACTGTATTTATAGACAGTATGGCAAGGTTGTGGTTGTAACAACGCTGACTACAACTCCATTTATACAACAAATCATCAATTTACTTACAAGAAGACTTGGTCACTTAGCTGTTTTGACGCAAGAAAATAACGAGAGAGAGAGAGAGAGACCTTTCTCTCCTTCCTTAAGTCACATACACCGAACAAACGCACAAACACAAAAGAAACAAAGGCAGAAACGTTTGTTTGTTGTGGTGTTTGTGACCGAAAATAGGACAAAATAACCGTTACACAAACGGACAAAGAAATCAATAACCAGCTCTCCCCCCCCCCCCCCCCTTACGGTCCACCCATATAGAGAGGAAGTTTGTGCGTAGTATGAACTAAAAATAGATATAAAATACAATACATTGTATTTTATTTTATATTTCATTCCGTTCTTATAAAATACAATATAATGTATTTTATTCCGACGCCCGAAATAAAATACATTACGTAATGACAGACAGGAAATAACATAAGTATTATCTACGTAGCAGCAGCGCGCACTATAGTGTTGGACAGAGAGAGAGAGAGAGAGAGAGAGAGAGAGAGAGAGAGAGAGAGAGAGATGCTTGAAACAGATCTGATGATATTTAAACAAACACAAACAAGCACACAAACGCAAGGCACAGCGATACAAATTGTAACCGTTGCCATGACGACAACATGGCGTCATTTAGACGCACATACGAACACACACATACCTTGTCACGTAAATAAAACTCTCTCTCTCTCTCTCTCTCTCACACACACACACACACACACACACACACACACACAGGTGTTAAATAGGTATTTTCTGTTTAGTCAAAATGATGATTTGTCAAAAAATAATTAAAGAAGACAGTATGAAAAATTACTATAAAGAAAAAATTGAATAATTACTAAAAATAAAAAAAAAAATCCAAAAAAGGTAAATTATAAATGTGTAAAATTGTAAAAAAAACTATAACTTAATGAATAGGCTTTAAATTATGACTTAAAATTCTAAGACTACATATTTTGAGAAAAAAAATATAACAAAATTTCAAATAAAAATGTCGAAAAAGCCTAAATAATTAAATAAAACAATAATAAATTGTGCAAAAGCCTAAATAATTAAATAAAAATAAAGCATCGAGTCTTCTAGAATCGGGTCCTTTCGTAAGTCGAACTTGGTCGATAGCAGATGCCTCTCTCTCTCTCTCTCTCTCTCTCTCTCTCTCTTTCAGGCTGTGAGTGAGAGAACGCAGTTCCTTATTGTTGGAGATTGAGGGAGGAGTCTTTTAGTGTTGGAGAGAGAGAGAGAGAGAGAGAGAGAGAGAGAGAGAGAGAGAGAGAGAGAGACCTTAGCTTACTATCTTTCTACTATAATACCTGTTATAAGCCTAAAGTGAATATAGGACGAACTGGCAACTCACCAAGCATTGTAATAGGTCGCTGCCAATAAATTTACTTATATTACTACTTTCCTTTATATATTCCCAATTATACGAATAAACTATCAATATACAATCAATATACTTTAAAAAAAAAGTGTCAGACGATATTATATACTTCAAAGATTTGAGTAACACTTACGTAAAGATTGTTTTAAATAATAAACAAAGCAACTGGCAACTGTCAGTTACGTCACATAAGGAAGCACCCATTAACATTTTAACCTAAACCTATTATCCAATTGCTTTGAAATGCACCGTAAAAGCGCGCAAGCGAGAGAGAGAGAGAGAGAGAGAGAGAGAGAAAAATTTGAACCAAGACGTACCGTTGTAGTACCCATTATGGTACAGGGCAGGACTTGGGTAGTAGTACCATTAAGACAAAGGATACAGTTGAAGAATTAAAAACCATTCCTCTCTCTCTCTCTCTCATAATAGTTCGCTGCTTGAAGTAAAGTCATATTTTAGGAGACTTAGAATAAAAGACCAGTCACTACCAGTGAATGAATAATGAAGTCTCATTTCGACAACTAGGCCTATCACACAAAATCTGGTCACCTACCAGTGAATAAAAATAGTTTTAATAGGACAGCTAAGCCTATCACAGACCAAAATCTGGTTTAAAAACGAAGGACCAGTCACTACCAGGATTATCACATAAAATCTGGTCACTACCAGTGAATAAAAGTTTTGCTAGGACAACCAGGCCTATCACAGACCAAAATCTGGTCTGAAAATCAAAGACCAGCCAGCCACGACTCAGTGAATGAAGGTAGAGAGACAACACTGGCATATAATCAGGTATATAGACACGTCAACCTAACCAGAGCGAAAGATGGTGAATTATTCGGCAAATTGACCTTTTCGAGAACAGGAGAAATAGTTTGGATGCTAGAACTGCTTTCTCTCTCTCTCGTGTGAGCCACCAACTCTACAGAGAGAGAGAGAGAGAGAGAAATGCAACAAATCCTGAGCTTGCAGGAGAGAGAGAAAAATGAAACAAGCCCTGATCTTGCAGGAGAGAGAGAGAGAGAGAGAGAGAGAGAGAGAGAGAGAGAGAGAGAACCAGCCATCAATGTTATGACTGTGCTATCCTCCGGTGTATGTGGGTCGAGGTATATAACTAGACATCGAAGCAGCTCCTTCCTCTTCTGCATCTAGACCCATATACCCTCTTCCTCCTGGTGTTGGGGGGAGGGGAGGACGTGCCCAAGCACAGGGATACCCAGACACACACACACACACAAACAAACATGCCCACGCACAAAACAAACCCACATACATCGTAGATGATAGAAAAATCATAGGTAGACCTATATCAGACTAATTTATTCAGTAGGAAAATAATTTTAAGTTACAGTTGGCAAGTTTATTAGGGGGAGTAGAAGGCCCCGCAGGGGTGTTAATTGGGGAGTAGGTGAACGAACTCCCTCCCCCTTCGTCTCAACTCCCACTCCCAAAAGGGGGGAGGGAGTCTTTAACTCATACGTAGGATTGGAATTAAAACCTCAATTTCTCTCTCTTTCATATGAGACGTCAACACAGACGTACCTTTGTTTGTTCTAATAGCACCTTCTACGACCCAAGTTGTACCCCAGATTTTGCACGAAGTTACAACCGGTTTGAGAGAGAGAGAGAGAGAGAGAGAGAGAGAGAGAGAGAGAGAGAGAGAGAGAGAGAAGTAATGTGTGAATTACACTCTTTTTCTGCGCACGTGTGCCTTAATTCGTCATGCAAATTTGGTGAGAGAGAGAGAGAGAGCAAGAGATAGTCATGAAACACTTTTATGTACGTATAACTCGTACATAAGGCAAATACACACACACACACACACACACACATATATATATATATATATATATATATATATATATATATATATATATATAGTTTTAATATAGAAATGCTATAAAATATATAAAAATAACTTTAAATTAACTCTAATATTATAGTATAGGCCTATACCATTCCCACCGATATCAACGTAAAAAACTAAATATAAAAAATAAAAACATTTTTTAATAAATTAAAAAAATAAAATATTTAAATTAACTCTAACAGAATATATATTAAACCTATCAGCTCCAATCAAGCTTAAACGACCATTCAAAATCAGAGCCTATTGAAACGAATTAATAATAATAAAAAAAAATTGAGTCTAGACTAAGCATCGGTTTCTCTTACGTGACAAAAGCCTCTCTCTCTCTCTCTCCTTAGACCGAATTGTCCCAATTATCGATCCAAGGTGAACTTCCAAACGCTATAACTCACGATCGATACTCGATCAATAAATGTGATTGTAGACTCGGTAAGATCGTAGACTCACGATGTGTGATTGTAGACTTACGGGTACATGACCGTAGACTCAATAAGATCGTAGACTCACGAGTGTATGATTGTAGACTCAATAAGATCGTAGACTCCCGATTACATGATCGTAGACTCACGGGTGTATGATTGTAGACGCAATAAGATCTTAGACTCACAATTGTATGACCGTAGACTCACGAGTATATGATCAATAGACTCATAGTATATGGCCGTAGATTCAATAAGATTGTAGACTCAATATAATCGTAGACTCACAAGCAAACGATCGTAGACTCACGAGTATATGATCACAGCATCAATAAGATCGTAGACTCATCCTCCCCGGTGACCTACGAGTCTGTCAAGTTGACAGATTGACGACAAATGACTCAAATACGGGAGCTTCGTCTATATGTGGCCTAATTTGCATGAATAAATCAACCCACTTTATGCGTATATAGATTCTATAAACTCATTTAGGCCTACATAGTGTCTACACAATTACAAAATGGTCCAATATGGGCACTTTAGATTAAAAATGAACATGTATAGGTCTATATTGTGCATTTGAGATAATAAAATGAATAAAAAAACCGATATTATGCATTTATGAGTAAAAATGAATCAATATACGTCTATATTGTGCATTTAAGATAAAAATGAATCAATATTAGGGCTATATTATGCATTTACGGTTAATAACTAACCAATACAGTAGGCCTACATTGTGCATCTAAGATTTAAAATGAACCAATATAGGCCTACATTGTCCATTTAAGGTTTAAAAAATCAATATAGGTCTATATTGCGCATTTGAAAACAAAACATGAACCAAAATAGGCCTACATTGTGCATTTACGATATAAAATGAATCAATATAGGCCTATATTGTGCTTATAAGATAACAAATGAACAAATATAGGCCTACATTGTGCATTTAATAAAAATTAATCAATATAGGCCTACAGTGTGCATGTAGGATTAAAAAATGAACCACTGTTGTGCAATTTAAGAGTAAAAAAAATAAAATCGCTCACGCATACACTGTACATGTGCATGCAAGCACAAAGCACTGACCGAGAGCCGATATCCACGTCACGTCGAATTATGTTAGCAAGCACACGGATGCCCCGAATCATGCCATAACTCTGTGACGATGTCCTTGACGAGATCCCATTATTCGTCTTCTGTTGAGCTGCAACTTTCTCTCTCTATATCTCTCTCTCGAACTATCTTTCTCTCTCTCTCTCTCTGTGTCATTCCTCTTTCTGATTATCCTTCTCTCTCACTATAGCTATCTTCCTTTCTCTCTCTATCACTCTTCTTTCTCTCACTCTAGCTATCTTTATCTCGGTCACTCCTCTCTCCAGCTATCTTTCTCTCTCTCTAGCTACCGTTTATTCTCTCTCTCTCTCTGTCACTTCGTTTCTCTCTCCCTCACTCTAGCTATTTCTGTCACTCCCTCTCTCTCTCACTCTAGCTATCTTTCTCTCTCTGTCACTCCCCTCTCTCTTTAGCTGTCTTTCTCTCTCTCCTCGCTCTCTCTAGCTACCGTTCTTTCTCCTTCTCTCTCAGTGCGTGACGTGTACTTGAACATCACATCCGTCATGCCCATGGGCACCCATGGGCACGTGGCCGGTGGCCTTTTGTTCTAATTCGCAAGTCAGGGCAAACATTGTCTAATAAGTAGGTCTTGCCACAAACCCGCATAGCACCGGTTTACGCAAACACCCAACGGGTCTAATTAAGTCCATCTCTGGCAAAAATGGTATTTTAATTCATGTCATTTATATCAAAGTTCAATACAAAATTCTATCCATTATTGCAACGTCATGTCCCGTGATGCCGAGAATGGCATTACACACAATAGCTTGATTATATTGCTGGCATTATTCATTTCCACAGTGACATGTACGCATCACTGAATACATAAAAGACATGAGTAAGTTACCTACGGAATACATCAAACTTTAATGGTGCACATTGCAACATCTAGACCTCTGTGCAAGGACTGCAAAACCCAGACATTGCAACATCTATACTCTGTTTTTTTTTCCTGTCCATCAGCCTGTGGTGTTTTCGCATGGTAACACTGCGTCCCGGGCTTTAAATAGTTACGCTATGTGTAAGTTTTAGGTAAATAAAAGGATAACTGGGTGTACATTTGCAACTGGAAAGTGTCTTAGTAATTTACTGTATGCGAATTACGCCGTTAATATTCGAAATAAGATATTATTTAAAGCCCGGGACGCAGTGTTACCATACGCAAACACAACAGGTGGATGGACCGATGAAAAAAAAACTAGTATAGACCTCTGTAAAAGAATGGAATGCCCAGACCTATGTTAAAGATTGCAATGCCTATACCCCTGTAAAAGATTGTAACAGCCAGACTTCTGTATAAGATTTGCAGAACCTCAACCTCTGTAAAAGTTTGCAACACCTAACTTGGCGTAGTATGATGAATATGATACGATGATTTATGATGATTGTGGCCAGACAAAGGTACAATGTTGGTTATACATGGAAATTTGAGAATAAAAAAATAAATAGATATTTGAGCGGCTTACAGTTTTACAGGAAATACATAAGTGGTTCATACAGGGAAAATATATTATTCTGTAAATGAAAAATGTTAATGGTTTTTTCGTAAAGATATATATATAGATATATATATATATATCTTATCTATATATATATATATATATATAAGAATATATATACAAACACACATATATAATATAGATATAGGTATAGATATAAATTATATAATAGGTATACACACACATCACACACACACACACACACAATTATAATATAATATTATATATAATATATATTATATATATATAATATATATAGATATAATATTATTATAATATTATTAGAATATATTAATATCTAAATATTATTTATATATAATTTATTTATATAATATATTTATATATTATATAAATATATATATTTATTATTATTTATATTATATATTTAAATAGATATATATAATATATAATATATATATATATATATATAATATATAATGTAATGAGAGAAGAGGAGAGGAAGAGAGAGATTAAGGTATCCTTATGCAACCCTGCCGTCTATAATGCTAAGCACCATGAGGTTGAGGGTAGTTGAGGCAGGTTAAACAGGAGGTTGAGGAACGGAGGTGGAGGGGGAACGGAGAGGATTTAATGAGGTTGAGGTGGTGGGAGGATAGTAGGAGGGTCTCTCTCTCTCTCTAACGAAGTTTCCGCCTTCAGCTTTTTCTCCCACACGGCTCATATTCGCGTTTGTTTGCTACTCACGGCTTCAGACAAACGACGACGAACAACAAACGATAATATAACATCCAACAAACATCCACAAACGTCCAAGAAACATCCACAAACAATCACAAACATCGCGAGAACTTTTAAAACGAAAGTTGTGGTCGGGGCGTATGTGGAAACCACTTCTAAAAATGGTTAAAAACTCGGCTTCTATAAATGCCTATATAATTCAACCAGGGTTAAGAAGAGGTTATATAGACGTTAAATAAGAATTAAAATGTTAAAACTATATAATAACAGACAGAATTGGGGGAAAACGGAGGAAAAGAGAGAGAAAAAGAGAAACTAACACAAAACGCCGGTGGAGTTTTGACTTTTTAAATACGAGAAGGAAATGACTATTAGAGGGAGTGGGAGAGACAGATAAGGAGAGAAAGAGTGGGGTTAGAGACAGAGAAAACGTTTTTACCTCCCGGTATCTGTTTCTCTTGTGTGGGGGGGGGGGCGTTATATCCACCTATGGGGCCAGCGGGAAGGAAGGTTGAATGACCGCCACGTCAGGAGGATATATTATCTTCACGACGAAGGTGGGGCCTCTCGCTAGGGCGGTCACACTGAGGAACGGAAGGACGACGAAAACACGTCCGTTCTTACACAGAGCTAAATTTACACTGAGTGGCGACTCTGGCGTTACTCACTCTCTCGAGTCTCGTGTCGTGTGTCAAGTTCTCAACCCCCGGTATGAATGGGGGGGGATGGAGGGGGAGGAGCCACGAGTGAATTCCTGCTATAAATACGTCAAATGATTATTTACTTCGCATAGAACATCTTTATATGAAGGTTTTGGCCACATTTTGACGTCCGAAAATGCAATATTGTGGAAAGGTGACCATGAAACGAATGGCCACGCCAACTTCCACTTAACTGCCTCTTGTTGGGGGGGGGTGTATGAGGGGGGTATTGTAGGTGGAAGAAGGGCATTCAATGCAACAGTTGTCAATTTGCTTAAATTCACATCAATATTTTTATAGTAAGTCTATTTATTATTTACAATGTAACTATATAATATTCATAAATAAATCATATTGCTAACATAAAATAAACAACCGGCGCGTTTAATAGTTATTTAAAAGTTATTTACTCCATTTTTAAAAGAAATTAAAAACATAACCGGCAACTTTTCAAGAGCGTCAACTTCCTGTGTATACGCCAGATGGCTCGGTACAGCCGGTGTAATAATATTTAAATCTCTTGTTTAAACACTACTTAACAACGTTATAGGGAATTCGTTGTGTAACTTAGAACGAAGAGTGACCGTCGAGGATTTGCGTAGTTTGAATCGGGGCACCTGGGCACGATTTTAATGTCTGTTCGACAGACATTTGCAAGCATCGGTCTAAACAAAGACGATGCAACCACTCGGATTAAATTCGCATAACTTGATCAGCTGTTATAGGAAAGTTCTTTCTCTCTCATAAAGGTTCTCTCTCTCTCTCTCTCTCTCTCTCTCTCTCTCTCTCTCTCTCTCTCTCTCTCTCTCTCTCCGGAACCACAAGCGTGACAATGAGTCAAAAGGACTCGCCGAAATTCCCCGAAAGAGAGAGAGAGAGAGAGAAAGTATGCATGCCCCACGTGGTTTACTATTATATCTTTTGCGGGTAATTGACGTAAAGGAACAGCGGGCGGCAGCAGTCATGTTACTTGAAGGCACGGAGGTCACAGTTTTCGACACTTGAATTGGCGCCATATTGGAGCCGTGAATGATTGGTTGGCTGTATCATTATCTATCAGCTTTGGCGTCATAAACAGAAACGAAAGTGGGTGTCTAGAGTCATTATTATTATTATTATTATTATTATTATTATTATTATTATTATTATTATTATTATTATTATTATTATTATTATTATTCCATATAACGGCTATATACTCAACTAAACTAATCGACGTTGCCGATTACGAATTTTAATTGCTGTCACGCCGTTATTCAAACGCTGTTCATTTATCTCTAGACATTTCTATTTATTTATCTCTAGACATTTATCTCCAATATCATCTCTTATTATATTAATTTCTGATTCATCAGTAATGGGAAATAATGCTCTGGAAATTCGTTAACGTCGGAAAAAATGTTTAATAAAATTCGGCATTTGACATCGACTGTCACATACGACGCTTCAGTATTCAGGTAACAAAGTTAATTTTTATTACTGATGACGGTAATTATTTAACTATTTATTGCAGTATTAAATGAACTTCATCATTAATAACGTCATAAACGAACTTAATCCGTAATTAAATTTCGTAATAACGGCAAAATAGACACTTGATACGGAGAGGCGGGGCTTACGCCGATCGCCTCATATGACGTCATCATCGAAGCTCCGCCTTCGTCACCCCCGGAAAAAAAAATGTATGAGCATCGCTTGGCAGTGACGTCACGCAACGTGTCGCTCACCCCGGCGTTCCTAAAATGCGCACTTGGCTTGGGGTGTGGTTTTTTTGTTAATGATTTCCATTTATTAAACAGAAATTAACTTGAAATTCGTTTGAAATAGCCTTGAAATAATTGCGTCAATGATATTCAGCAATAATAAATAGCCAAAGACGTTATTTTAATGAGAAATTCGTAAAATAAGACGAAATAAACCGTAATTCTACGCGAATACGGAACAGAACGGTCCCACAATCCCCTTTTTGCGCTTCTGTTTGAACAAAGAGGCAGATGATTTAACTTCCATTTTGTCTCCCTATAAAGAATACAAGGCAATAAAGACGCAAAACAATGGAGTAAAGCTGTTACTTTTAATCGAGGATGATGTAAAAAAAAAGATATAAGACCTTTAATAATGAAGTGGCGTTATAAAGGCTGCGTCTCGACCGAAACATGAAGAAGAAGGGGAAGCATTTGTTTACGTGTATACAAAGCAATGAGAACCGAGATCTGTAGGATATGATGATAAAAAAAAATATTAGTTGCGCCATAAGTGGCTGCCACACACACACACAGAGAGAGAGAGAGAGAGATGGATGATCCGTAAATGAGAATGAAAGGGAAAGCAAAAACGGAGATAGGAACAGCCATAGATTTGTAAATGAATGTGATATCAACTTTAGCTGCGTAAATAAGAGCTGTTATGCATTAGAAAGCTCACAAGATTAAACAAAGTGACGCTTATTTCAGCTGAAAGAATCGAAAATTGCCAAAATGAACGCCATTAAAACGATCCGAGAAGAATAATGTGAAGAAAACATGACGAGATAGGGCCCGTATGGACCAATGATGAATTAAAAAATTCAATAAATAGGCCTAAACCAAAGACAGGTATTTAACAGTTTAAATTTAGAAGAATTCGACCCTTAAAGAAAAGGAAGGCTATAAAAGAGCATATTGCAGACAATTAAAATGCACCAGTAAAGAAGACAAGAGATAATGGATGATAGGAACAGACGCAGGAAGACATGCCAGAATGAGGAAACCAAATTCAAAGAAGTATGGAATGAAGGTATAAACAGATGAATACAAAAACGATGTGAAATAGATAATAGACCCATGATGAGCCTGAAACAGAAGAAATACCACAGGTTATTCTATAGAGAACTAGCAGATCACACACACACCAAAATTAACCTACTCTCGACTAAAATCAAACCCATGGAAGGAATTACAGTGACTCAAGAGACGAGAAAAATTAAGATTTAGCAGAAAATCTAGATTGAAACTACAGAGCTAAAGGAGACGAAAACATAAAAGAGGAAGACATTAAATATTTATTCGTGTTGTGAAGAAATGAATGAAAGCATAAAGAATTCTTACTTTGTTACCTAGAATGCAAACGCAGTTATATCACATAGATTTTTTAAAAATAATGAATAGTATATTTCGTACTGTTCACAGACATATCTACAGAAGTAAATTGAAGATATGAATGAATATATCGAAATCATAAAATACCATGCAGAAAACATACCAAAATTAACACGATAAGAGACGAAATTAAAAGACGAAGACATTAAACATTTATTCGTGTTGTGAAGAAATGAATGAAAGCATAAAGAATTCTTACTTTGTTACCCAGAATGCAAACGCAGTTATATCACAAAGATTTTTTTAAAATAATGAATAGTATATTTCGTGCTGTTCACAGACATATCTACAGAAGTAAATTGAAGATATGAATGAATATATCGAAATCATAAAATACCATACAGAAAACATACCAAAATTAACACAATAAGAGGCGAAAATGGGAGGAAAGAGAGAGCTGTTACCGAGGGAAGTGACATCATTACTACTACTACTACTGTTATTGTCATCTTTAGATATTTGCATTGTGTGTTGTTGGTGACATTATTCAACCTATGGACTAAATTATCAATTGGTGGGTCATTTGCATATGTTTAAATTACATTTGTAAGCTTTGTTCCTTCGTTTTAATATTCGGTTTTTACTTGAAGGGGTCCGAGGGGGGGTGAAGCCATTACTACTACCTATGTCAGGTAGTAGTAATGTCAGGTTACCTAGGTATGACGATAATTTAGGGAATTTCTGGTATCCCAGGTCAGGGCATGATACTCTATACAAGGTTAGGATAGTTTGGGGGTCGGGGTATCTGGATGTTGGCAGGGGGAGGGTTGGGGGTAGTTGGAAGATCCCTCCCGGCCAGGACATGGCACGGTACCCTATATCAGGTTAGGTAGGGGTGTAATGTTACTTTAGTTGCGCGCCCTGATTCCCGCCAATCGCCGACCGGGATATGCTGCTGCCTTATGAGGGGGGAGGGGATCTAAGGGGGGACAAAGCCCCCTTGGCCAAGTCAGGGTATGTCGCCCCAATAGGTTAGGTAAATAAGATCTGGTTAGGGCAAGACTTGGCATTTATAAGAAAGGCTGTGTCCATTTAGGGTAAAATGCCGAATGGCCACCTGGCGGCCACCTCTACCGCAGCACGACCACCTTCCCGAAAATCGGAAATTATGGCCTTAATTTGCGACTTGGGAGAAAAAACTTGGTAGGGAATATTTTTTTTGTTTCATTGTAACTAAAATGTCATTCACCTTTGCACTCTATATGTTGGTATATCGCACCTGTTGGTACCGTCGTGTAGTCTTCAGAGGTAAATTACTGTTTAGATACAGTTGGCCAAATAAATATTACTTTCAAATCTTGTACAGCAAGTAAAATAACATAGGAAAATGTCAATTGCCATAGTCTACCTCGCTGCGGAATTGTTACAGAAACACCAAAAACTTCCTTTGAGAGAAAAGTAGAGGTCTCGAGGTGTTGCTTTGACGGATGCTGGCTCTTGACTAATGTCTATCCTGGGTTACAGGACGTGTTGAAGTACTTTTACGGGAAAGTGGTCATGCAACGGTAGAGGCTGCATTCGGTATTTTACCCTATATGATACTGTATTTTTTTAAAATACAAAAAGGTTACAAACAGGAAGTTTTGCCCGATTGCGCAACGGTCCTCTTCAG
>NC_087222.1:29609615-29627115 GCF_015104395.2 Macrobrachium nipponense
TCTCGATAGTTGATATGGTGCAGAGTCTCAGGACTTGGTTGTCTCATAAAGGCAAGGCCATCATCCATCGCCTTCTTTTCTGCCTGAGAAATTCGATTATCCAGTGTCATAGCACCAACACGATGCCTGATATGAGGCTTTCTGATATATTGTGTGTGGAAAGCATGTGTGGTACTAACAAGTAAGGAGTAAAGTTTCTCCGGACAGTGGAGGTCAAATGTGGGTCGAAGGTTAGTCATATATGAAATGTACGTAGGCTGGTACTTAGGCGGAATTGTGATGCAAGTGCGATTGTGTATTGGAGTAGGTGTAGCGGGAAGGGAATATTGGATGCTGAGACCAATGTGATCAGAGAAGAGCGTAGGAACCGTTACACAATTGACTCGGGAAGGTACGAGTCCACAGGTCAAGATGTGATCCAAAGTACCACCTCGTGCATGCGTAGATCCACCAGTGTCCCAACGGGTCAGTTGATTTCGACGAATGTATCCTAGAAGTAGATTCCCATTGCGGTTCACAGTGCCAGCAAGATCTCCCAAGTCTGGATGACGGGCATTAAAATCTCCCATGTAAACCATACCACGAAGGGTTGGGGCTGGAAGCTTGGTTGTATTTATTCTACTGGTGCTGCATATACATTGCACAGTCGTATGGTGCCTCCGCCAACAGTAATCTCAAATAATTGAAATGTTGTATCTTCATCCTCAGAGTTTAGAGGTCTATGCTGAATTGAAGTGCGTATATAGGTGATGAGGCCATGTCTTACTAAATGGACGTAGGACACATAGCCAGTGAGCGAGGGAGCTTCTTCCCTTGGCTGAGCATTACCAACAAAAGCTTCCTGAATTAGAATAACATCTGGGTGGTGACTATGTACAATTCCCTTAAGTGCAGAAAGTTTTGCCCAGTTTGTAATACCACAGGCATTCCATGAGATGATATTAAGCTTTACTTGGTTATCGAACATGTCCCTTGTTGAAGAACGGCGACTAGATAAAGAGGCAGTGGTAACACCGGTATGAATTGGTGGTGTATCACGTGGCAATGGTCCTGTATGGGGAGTTAGTAACACTCTCAAGACGTGTAGCAAGTGAGTCAAGTTCTCAGTGAGTGTAGTAACTGATGTGATAACAACCTGCTGAGCTTCAACAAGAGATTGTAGTGTGTTATCATTAGTAGCAAATTTAGAAGTTAGATTGTCAAAGGAGGTTACGAGACTGTCGATGCGAGTGTCCATGCTCTCTAAACGAGATTCAATGGCTCAAAACGTGATGTAAGGGAGTCACACCGAGACTTGAGGACATCTACAGCATTACGAAGTGTAGTCACTTGTGAGGAGGCAGTAACAGTGGGTATGATTGATGGCACTGGAAGCTGTTGTGCAATAAGCTGGTTCGATGCAGAGCCTGAACGCCTGGTACAGCCATGCCACACATGACTCCAGGCTCATTACATCTCGGGCATTTCCAATGCGAGGAGTCCGGTGTAGGTAGAGGTAATGAGCTTGATGTTGATGCGAAGAAACTGTCAACCACTGTGGGTGGTACAGGGGGCCGATGAGGGCAGGTCCGACTGTCATGCTCAGCAGCACAAAATGCACACTTTTCAGGGGCAGACACAGTATCGTGAGATGTGACCGATACCCAGCATTTGAAGCACCACGGCTTTTCGTCTGCATTCTGCGTAGTTCACATGATGGTAGACAAGGGAGGAAGGAGAAAGTTAACAAAAGGCGGGGTTGATCTGGGTGGCTCCAAGTAATGACAATACGATTGATGGACTTCCCATCCTGTAGGAAACGACGTACAGTGTGCACCCCTTCCAGTTCCTTAGCTAATGAAGGGTCTACATCCACAGGATATCGAGTGATGAGATATGTAGGAACTTAGGTCTGTTTACATCATCCTGAACATCAACATAAGTGACAGAAACCTCACCACCTTGACCCGTTTATGATATCCAGGCGATGCCTCGAAATGTATACAAATCGAGAAGTGACGCAGACATTTTAACTTCAGCCAATTCCCGATCGAGGCTGAACATCTTGGTAACTCCGATAGCCAGCGAAGCTTCACATTAACCCCGATTCTCTCTAAATAAGAGCTTTTATGTATTCAGCACGTGGAGCAAAGGCAGGGAGAACAGTTTTTGTAGCCATGGTAGGTATAATCTGAAAAGCAGGTCTAGGCAGGGAATTATTTAGAACTTTATTTTGAGAGGAGGAAGCATCACACTTTGTAGTTTTAGCAGCAGGGGATGATGGCTCATTACTGCTATCTGAATCATGCTCCATACATCGTTTGTTGGAGGTATAGGTATGGTCCATGAGACTAGGAGCTGCACCAGCAGGATCAACTTATGAGATTTAGTAGAGACAAGTCGTGGCCAATGTTCCTGCGTAAGCAGATGTTCTTCAACATTATCATCACTTAGAGCAAGGTCCTCCTCAACATCAGCGAGAGTACCAGGTCCCGAGAATTCCATAGTCATTATCTACTGGTGTTTTAACAATGCCCGTATCTAATTTCGTTTCTATGGTACAGTAACATAGCCATGACAGGGATAACACGTCACATACTCGTACTGCGCATGCGCGGTTTAGGAAAAATTTGAAAGTAGTGGTATGGCCGAACGTGAACGAATTTTTTAATCCTAAATAAAGTCTAAGTTCAAAAACTCGTAAAAACACACTAATGTCATAGCACTGACCACTAAGTGCTATCACAGCTTTCAGTCAATTCTAGGTGATGTAGATCTTCGTATCGCCTAAATAATCGAGAAAGTTTTCAGAGCATACAAATGCGCTTGTTGACAAAGTCCAAGATCAGAGAGAGAGCGAGAGAGAGAGAGAGAGAGAACAATAATTGGTGAGAAAGACAGAGATAGAGAGGTATAATTACTTTAGATTCGCAAAGGCGATGTGTCGTGTGTTCGTGCATTCATTGAACATGATCTCATTGGACAAATATATACTCTCTCTCTCTCTCTCTCTCTGCCACCGCATAATGTCTTACCTGGAGCCAGCCAGTGATGGCGTCTCTCTCTCTCTCTCTCTCTCTCTCTCTCTCTCTCTCTCTCTCTCTCTCTCGTCTCTCCTCTCTCTCTCTCCGTAAATCTTTCAATAAGTGTGAATGTCTTTTCGTCTCAAATGGTGCATCAAGCTTTTAAGTAAATTTCCAAATGCGCAATATTTCCGTTCGTTATTTAAGTAAAAAATTTCTCGCCTTAAATACGCAATAGCGTTACGTCAGCCTTATAGGCCTAAAGTCTCCCCCCCCCCCCCACCCCCCCCCCCCTCTCTTAGGCCTAAAAGTTCCCTATTGGCGCTTGCCAGGTGGAATCAATATGTTTCCACCGGCCTAATTCCGATGCCGTAGAAACGCCGGTGTTAGAAAAAAGGAAGTATGCGTGCGGAGCGTATAATAGTATGCGTTAGAGGGCATACTGTACTCGGTATGCAGTTCAGTATGCCAGGAATTTGAGCAACTTGGGGCATCAGTAACTATAGGCCTATAGTAGGAGAAGGCTCGTAGACTCCTTATATGAAAGGAGTATGCCTTATAGAGCGTTTTATAGTATGCGTTAGAGAGCATACTATGGAATGCTGCACTAAAAAAGTATGCGGAAGTATATCGCTAGATAGCGCACTGTAACATACTTGAACTGTCTTCCCCTTGGCAAGGTGTTGCTACTTTGCTACTGCGAAAGTGCTACTACGAAGCAACACGCTGCTCTAAATAAACAATTTTTTTTCTCTCTCTCTCTCTCTCTCTCTCTCTCTCTCTCTCTCTCTCTCTCTCTCTCTACATTATAATCGCGCAGTTTAAGCCGAGTTCAGATGTATCTAGAAGAAAAAAAGAACTTATATTAATTTCAAGTTCGATTTTTAAAAAAGGACTTACTTTCTCCACTAGGGAAAAAAAGACTTAATTTCTCCACTAAGGAAAAAAAGACTTAATTTCTCCACTAGGGAAAAAGACTTTCATTTGTCCTCTAGGGAAAAAAAGCCTTAATTCCCCACTAGGGGAAAAATGACAACGTGTATCTGTAAACGCACCATAAGTCTAGTTCGAATATAACTGAGAGAGAGATAAAAAGCTAAGTTTATTTCTCCAATAGGGAAAAAAAGACCTAATTACTTCCCCCACAGGACAAAAAAAAGACCTGAAAAGACAAATTAAAACCTCCACTAAAGGAAAAAAAAGACCAAATATGTATATATGGGTTTTAAAGTCTTCCCCCCCAAAAAAAACCTACCAATTAGAACCCCGGGAAGAAACCGCCTGACATTCAATAGCCAATGGCAACCGAACATCCATATTTAACCACAGCTGTTCTATCCGTTTGCCAACAGGTGTTTTGTGGGCGTGGGGGGTGGGAGGGGGGGTTTTCTGGGGGAATGGGAGGGAGAGGTTACAGGTGCCTGTATGATGATGTGGGGAGGGTTAGCGTTTAGGGTCCATAACCCCCCAGGGCTTAAATATGAGTCTTAGTTTTATTTTATTTTTTTTTTTTTCTATTAAATCCTCCAGGTGGTGTACCACCTCCTTCAGGAGGTACTATATAAGAGTACTACAGCCCCTTATATGCCGCCCTTAGAGATAAAGTGACATAAGTCAAGGTCAGGGTAGCGCGGAGGGTACAGAGTACAGACCCTTGAGTCTTATCGTCTCATCTCGAGGGTCACTGATGAAGGTCGAAGCTTCATTATAAATATTACACTAAAAGAAAAAAAAAAATTAAATCTCAATCATCGCTCGTCTATTTTCACTCTCCTCACAAATAGATAGGCGCAGATAGGATGGAATTGATAGGCGTAGATAGGATGAGATTATCGATAGGACTCTAGGCCCTTGAAGTTGTCGATGGGAGTAGATGGGATGAGAATCTATGGGTCTAGAGAGGATGAAGAGAATGTCTAAAGGTCTAGAGAGGATGAAGAGAATGTCTAAAGGTCTAGAGAGGATGAAGAGAATGTCTAAAGGTCTAGAGAGGATGAAGAGAATGTCTAAAGGTCTAGAGAGGATGATGAGAATGTCTATAAGTGCAGTGAGGATGAGAAACTCCCAATAGGCTTAGAGAGGATGAGACACTATAGATAGGCGGAGGAGATAGGATGATGAGAGGCTATGATCATCATCCTATCGCTGGCGTCTGATAACAATTGCCTAATTAACTCTCTCTCTCTCTCTCTCTCTCTCTCTCTCTCTCTCTCTCTCTCTCTCTCTCTCTCTCTCTCTCCAAGAAACCTCGCTAAATTTGTGAAATGTCCGGTTACCTCACAAACCTATAACGTATCTGGACTTGCTATGTAACATCCGTATCCGGACCTGCTATGTAACATCCTTAGACCGGATCCGGTAGTGTTCGTCACCACCGGAAGTATAGTGACGTCATGTATGACTTATTTGTGGGGCCTTAACTAGGTCTATATTTTCCTTTTTTTAACTTAACTAGACCTGATTTTTCTTGGTTTTAATATAAATAGGCCTATGTTTCGTCTTTTTTAAAAACATGCCCACTTATTCTTATTCTGAACATAGCTAGGCCTATATTTTGTCTTTTGTAAACATACCTTTGCTTTTTTTTTTTGTTCATTTTAATATAACTATACTTTTTTTTTCTCCATCTATCCATCCGAAATAATATCCTATTTCGAATATTAACGGTGTAATTCGCATACAGTAAATTATTAAAACACTTTTCAGTTGCAAATGTAGTACACCAAGATATCCTTTTATTTACCTAAAACTTACACACAGCGTAACTATTTAAAGCCCGGGACGCAGTGTTACCATACAAAAACACCACAGGCTGATGGACAGATGAAAAAAAAAAGTTTTTATAGGCATATGTTTTCCTTTTGCGAACTATTTTTTCTTATTGTGAACATAACTAGGCCTATTTTTCCTTTTGTGAACGTAACAGCCTATTTTCTTATTGCGAACATAAATAGGCCCATTTTTTCCTGTTGTGAACATAACTAGGCCCATTTTTCAATTTGTGAATATAACTAGGCATATTTTTCCTTTTGTGAACATAACGGAGCCTATTTTTCCCTATTGTGAACATAATTATGCCTATTTTATTCCTATTACGAACTTAACTAGGTTCCAACATGGCGCCCAGAGAGTGTAGGTAGCAACTACGGATTAATTTAGAACTCCATCGAATAAAAACGTCCAAAGTACTTTCATTTGATTAGAGAGAGACAACTTATCACTTTTAAAAGTAACGGCGAAGCGTTCAGGGTCGATTGTATAACGATAAACATTTTATTTCACTTTTTCATTGTAATCAGTCACATAGGCCTACGTCATACAACTAAAAAAAAACTTGTACAACTTTGAAATTCAATAAAGTGACTAATAAAGAAGTATCGGGACGCGTACAGCTACTTAAGTCACTTTAGAAAGTGTTCGACAACTTCCTAATTACATCAGTTGTAGAGAGAGAGAGAGAGAGAGAGAGAGAGAGAGAGAGAGAGAGAGAGAGGTTCATTCAAAGATCCAATAATGGAAGAACTGTGAAAACTCCACCAGCCATTTCTTATTGTCACTCACGCGAGAGCGAAAGGAAAATCTCTCTCTCTCTCTCTCTCTCTCTCTCTCTCTCTCTCTCTCTCTCTCTCTCTCCTGATACCACATCACCCCACGTTACGTCATTTATCATAACAGGTACACGGGGATAGGCGCTCTAAGGGGAGGGAGGGGTGATGTTCCCCAGGGTGGGTTATATGATCCCCTGTCAAGTTTAGTACTGTTAGTGCAAGCTCTTGATAATAAAAGCTGTTTGTTTGTTGTTTGTTTATCGTATATTTCCGTGTTTGTGACTCATGTTAACTCCTACAAGTGTATGATTTGTAAGTAGTTAGTATAATTTATAAGTAGTTAATCTAAGTAGTATACGATTTGGAAGCAGATGTTTCAGCCGAGTCTAACATTAAGAAGAAAGAATTCATGAATTATAATTGAGGTATGGCTCTTAGACCGTGCCAGGGAATTAGAAGGAATTCCTGAGTATTACTCTCTCTCTCTCTCTCTCTCTCTCTCTCTCTCTCTCTCTCTCTCTCTCTCTCTCTCTCTCTCTCTCTCTCTCCTTTAGACATTAGCCTCTATACTGAGAGGTCCTGGGTTAAATTTTGGCTTAAAAGAATGTTGAATCTTTTAGGCATATATGAATGTGTATGTAAGAGAGAGAGAGAGAGAGAGAGAGAGAGAGAGAGAGAGAGAGAGAGAGAGAGATTACAGGAAACAAGTCCTTTGCAATAGATGACTTGTGTCCTTATCCCGTTTACTGAAGGCAAGTCACACTCTTCGACCATTGTGTTTGCAAAGTCATCATTTTTGTTTTAAATGTATATACTATGCCAATTGGTCACGAGTTATATATTCTCTCTCTCTCTCTATCAAAGAGAAACCTTGTGGTGTCGCCAGCCACAGATAAGGATTGGAGATAAGTATTTTCATGTGAAAGTGAAAGTTTTACATCCTTCATTCTGCTTTCAAACAGACTGCGACAAATAAAACTACTACAGCTTTTTCGCTTTCTTTCTTTACAGTTTGACAATGCAGGAACTAGTCGTCACGATAGGTATAACCTTGATCAAGGTTGGGGTGTTCGTCTACGACATCATCACCTACCCCATATATGCCGTCGTTCAGCAGCCATGGAAAAGGAGGAGTCTCATGAACAGAACGAGGGTGAGTGAGTGCCTGGTTAGGGGTTCAAGTTGCTTGAGAAAAAGATTTACTATTTAGTTCCCAGTATATATTGGTTATAAGGTATTATGCCAGTAGTATCCTGGCATTGTGTGATGGTGACCTATCCAAACACTGACCACACTGTGTCAATCACATCTCTTTTGCTAAAACCGATAAGGTTCTTCATATTAGCACTGATTATGAAATACTTTATTTGTAATATTAGTAATTTTTTGAGTCTCTCTTGTTCCCTGAGTTATCACAAGTCCTCAAAAACATCCCCTTAGGTCTTAATTCCAAGGGAGAAGTTTGCTGTAGGTGGTGGGGCTTCCTGGAGAAGTTATCCAGAAGTTTTGTTTTCCTGGAAAACTTCCATACAAGGATAGCAAAATCCTGTTTCTGATAAAAATTCTTAATTGATTTTGAATCGTGGAAATGTTCACCATATCTCTGAATCTCAATGAACACATTGTACGAAACTGCATAACCTAGTGCTCAGTGTTCTAGAATGCTGGTCTCAAGGTTTTGAAATCCTGGAAAGGTTCTCCAGGATTGCTAAAATCCTCTCCCCTAATTCTCCAGGATTCTGGAATCCCAGAAATATAATACATACTGTAGTAGTACTTTGGTTTTGACATCATGTAAAAGGAAAAGTTTTGTAGAGCTCTTGATGCCTCATAAGTTCATTATTTCCTGTTCTTTTTTATCAAGTTAACGAATCTTGAAATATAACGCAGCTGAATACTTTGCTAAAGTAATTTAATCTTGATAAGATTGGAAGGAGATAATACACACCTTTGATAAACAAGTGGGAGGAATGTAATCTTGCTTGAGTGACAAGAATTCAACCTTGAGTGAATTTCGAGGGCTTAGCCTTAGGCTGTGTAATATGCAAAAGTAAAGTAAACTTTTTCTGCTTCTCTTACCTGTAAATGCTGTCATAAAGTAGATTGTCTCAATAGCATGGCCAGTATGGAGTTGGCATGCCACCTCGGTGGCCGTGAGTTCAATTCCTGAGCATTCCACTGAGGGGCGAGAGATGTGTATTCCTGGTGATAGAAGTTCACTCTCGAAGTGGTTCGGAAGTCACATAAAGCCTTTGGTCCCATTGCTGAATAACAACTGGTTCCATGAGACGCTGGAGAAATGGATTGTCGTTGGAAGATGTAAAATTAGTTTGAGCAAATTCGTTTGCTGGGGAGGAGACAAATAGTTGATTTAATAAGCATGAGATTGTAAATATAATAATAGAGCCTCAAGATGTGGTTTAGAGTCTTGCTTTGAACCACAGAGAAGTTCATGCCAACACTAATTTAAATGTTATTACAGTCATTAATATCACCCGTCAGTAGTTGTTTGAGTGTCATCTTGGTGTCTGTCATAAATTTAGCGTGCTTTAATTGCATTTCCACTACTTAAATTTTATTTTAAAATTTTATGTATTTCAGTAGAAATGTACTTAACAAGGCCTCACTTTTTGACAGATCTTATAGCTTTCATGTAAATGAGTCAGTGGTAAATACAACACCTTGAAAGCCATGTAAAAACCTCTCGTAGCTTGCGGTGGGGTAAATATTCAGTGTTGCTTTAAGGTAGACATAATTTACCTCTTAAAGTTCAAATTTGTCGGAATTCCAAATGTTTAAAGGTTTCTTTGACGCTGGTACAAAGTATTCCACAGGAGGACATCTTAATTCGTGTATTTTTTGCTTTCCAGGCCCAGCCGGTTCCCGTATCCGAAGGGCTGTGCTACAGAAACGTTGACCCGCCCAAAGCCTTCCAGATAGAGATTGAAAGGGCCAACATCAAGACGGTCGAGCAAGCTCTGACCTACTCGTGTAAAAAACACGGAACGAAGAAAGCGCTCGGCACTCGCCAGGTCCTCAGTGAATTTGAAGAAGTCCAGAAAAATGGAAAAGTATTTAAGAAGGTAAGGAAATTGTGCCGTATTTTTATTTTAATCTGTATGCTATGCCTTCCTTATGTATTTTTAGGTTACGTAACTAGATCAGTCACATTTATGACTAAAATACCTCTGCGACAGATTAAAGCTTTGTGCATGTTCACATACTGTTCGGTTATATCTTGAATCTATGTTGAATATTGTATACTCGGTAGTTGTCCACAGAATTCCTGTATGTAAAGAAGTGAGCGGTTTGTAAATTGTGCCACAGTCCTTTCCTTTTCAATAAGAGTCCCTTTGAGGGTTAAGTATATGTGAGGTCATAGCTACAGTTCCCTCATTATTTCTAGGTCAGCCAATGAAGGCAGCACGTTTTCTTTAGTCACAGTAACATTTGAATCTTTATCGACGTTTCTAGCTAAGCTTTGCTTAGACACTGTGTTAATGAATGCAGTAAAGTAGTAGTACATCTTACTCTACAGCTGGAGCTTGGCGAATACACTTGGCTCAATTACGAAGAAGTGGACGCAATGGCCCGGAACTTTGGAAAGGGCTTGAGAGTGGAGGGACATCAGCCCAAGGAGAACATCGTCATCTTTGCGGAAACGAGGCAAGAGTGGCTCATATCCGCTATTGGATGCTTCAAGCAGAACTTGCCCGTTTGCACTCTCTATGCCACTCTTGGAGATGAAGCTCTTATACATGGAATAAATGAGACTGAGGTGAGATTGTAAATGTTTTCAGACTATGACAATTAATTTCTCTCTTGCGCATCAGGGATAAATCTCTTAATAAGGCTTTTACATACCACAGTCAGTCGTTCTATTCATTATTATTATATGGTGACGCAAGAAAAAAGTTTTATATTATAAAACTGTGGTACTTCTTGATTCCATGTAAGAAAAGCATGACAGAATATGACGATATTTGTCTAACCATCATATATTTGATATTTTTCACATTTTAGTAGACATGCAGGTATTCACCGGTGATCAGCAGACTCGGTTAATGGCAATCCAGTTTTACGGATATTGTCTAGTGCCATAGAACCGTCAACTTATGGCACCATAACGTGCCAAGTTTTGGCTGTCGTCGCCATGATATACCTAACGGAGGTGTCATTAACCAAAACTTGGCCATAAATCGCCAGGTATCGGATTGATAACCGGAGACTGCCTGTACCTACAAAAGCATCAATGCAGTAGAATTTATTATAAATATGCCTTGTATTCTTACAGTAACGAGTTGGAATCTGTAAATGAGATATGTAAGTTCGGTAACGAAAATGATTTAGTTCCACGAGAGTATTTGAACCTCTCGTCCGTCACCGCGAGGTCGGAAAGAAACTTGGAAATGTAAACGAGTGGGTCTTGCATTTCAGGTACGACATGTGATCACTTCGCACGAGCTCTTGCCCAAATTCAAACACCTGCTTGCGAGATGCCCCAAAGTTACTAAGATCACCTACTTCAAAGACCCCATTAAGGAGACAGACCTCACCGGTTACAAGGAAGGCATCATTTTCAACTCGTTTGAGGAAATTGTGGAGAAAGGAAGAACCGCAGATTACTCAGGTAGGAGGACCTTTCGAGTGTGCAGATCGACCTTCAATGAGGAAGCTGTATACTATTAACGTTTGAGCTACTTAGAAGACTCTTATGATTTATTCACATTTTCTTTTTCCTTATTAATTGATTTGCTGTTTAATCATTCTTCAGAGATAATTTTGCTTTTGTTTTTCTTCAAGGATAAATTCCTTATACCTTAGCATCTATTTCTTTTAAATTTTTCACCTGCCTGCAAATAAATTTTTTTTTTTTCTTATTTGGCTAATTTCTCAAAGCTTTTGATTAAAACCATAGGCATTGATTTGTTCCCATTTGAAAACCTCTTTGGAAAGTTCATTTTGAGATTGTAATAGGAACATTTTAGTTGTCATACCATGGTCAGTGAACATACAAATTCCTTTACAGTGTATCTACGGATCATTGTTACATTTTCAACTTTCCAAAGATATTAGCAGTTGGGGCTTCCTTTTTCACAATGATTTAATTTAAGCATCATCTCTTAAGAATTTCCACTGCTAGTTTAATGTTCCCTGTGACTTGCTTTTATGAGACCTCTGATGCTTCCGTGAGATGCTCTTCAAATCATTTATTGATGCCGAGAAAAACTGTCTCGTGTAGCACGCTCTGAAGGGCAGTGCTTCCACAGGAATCTATCTGATTTATGATTTTTCTGACGATTAATCCCATGTTGCTTTTTTCTGAAGATTAAAATATTTGTTTCTCCTCGTCATATTGTGGCTGTTACCCTGTGATTGATTTTCACACAGATGTCAAAGGTGAGATTTGAGAGGCGTTGGGTTGTTTGAGTTACCTAACAACTTGTTTGTGAATGACTAAAAAGAAGTATTGTTGCTGGTTGAGGTTCTGTAAGGAAAGGAGCTCTCTCTCTGTACAGAATAATGAAAGCTCTACTAGTTTCCTATGTAATGATGTTGGACCTTGTGCATTGTACTGTACTGTACTGTGCTCGATCCCTCTGTCCTGTTATGTAGACTTAACCTTATTCCTAACGACTTTTGTTACTACTGATATGGCGTTGCTGTGTCGTTTATTCATCTGTTTAACACATTAGATCATTTTCATGTGGATTCCCTGTTTTGTTAATGAAAACATTGAGGCATGTTTAATAGCAGTGCTAGATTCAGTCATAAGTTATTTGCTCAATAGATTGCTTGTGTTTTATAGATGATAGATACAAAGAACAGAATATACAAATAGCTAATAGAAGTATAGATAGATAATGCATTCAACTAGGTTCTCATAATTCACTTTAAAACTTATTTAATTTCATTTAGGAACTTTTATTATTCACTTGCCTTTTTTTTTTTTTTTTTACTTAGTGTCCAATCACTAATACACTTTCATTTCTAAGTTGTCCAATAGATTGCATATTTAATTTTGGTAATACAGTAACATAATTTGGTAGGCTACACTACACAGGCATGTCCTCCAAATATGTCAATTAGGGTAATGTGAAGTATTTCAAATTGTAAAGGAATAGATTTTCTTTTTACACATTTGCTGCTGTATTTTCACCAGAAGCTCTGTGACGATTTTAAAATATGTATCATATGTCACCTCAGATAGTTAGGGTCATATTGACGTCAATTCTTGGACACTGCATATTCATGATTTTTGCTTTCGTTTGTGCTTTGGGTGCATGTCTTGGGGTGAATGCTTTCATGATTGCCTTTAAATGCCTGTGTTGCATTTTCATTGCACATGTAAATATGGATTGTAAGCACATGTATTATATGTACACATTTGAGGTGGTGGTTAATAGTTTTGGGTTTTCAGCTGCTGTGAGCTTTTTATCTGCATTATGTACAATTATTGGAGTTGTTAACAAATGCTGGCCTGTTTTGTAGATTAGGTATTTGTAAGTTTTGTAGCATTTGAAGTAGTACAGCCAGTCCCCAGTTAACAGCGATTTATGGCGCCATAATGGGGCCGAGTTCTAGTTATCGGCCCCATTACGGCACCATTAATCGCAGAGTTTTGGTTAATGGCGGTTTTCGCTAATGGGGGCACACCCTCGGGAACAGAACCCCTGCCGATTAACTGGGGGACTGCCTGTAATGGTTTATCTTTCTACATAGCATTTTATAGTTTATGGTATATTGTTGAGTTAACTGAAGCATATTGCTTAGCTTGGTCCTCTAGAACAATATTTAAATTTAATTTGGTCTTTTATAGTAAATAGATTTTCTTATAGCCAGAGTATAGTACTACATCACTTGTAGGTACGTACAAGAAGGGCACGTACGTACTTATATATATAAACATAATTTTTAAAGGTTTCAGCTTCCTTGCTTAATTTCAACTGAAATTTTGTAGTTTGGTCATTTCAGGGAAAAAAGTTTGCTTTAAGATAAAGAATGAGCGATGCAATTTTTAGATGGCTGATGACTTGCTTTTTCTATTTGGGCTCCAAAATAATCATCATCATTGCTTCCAAGACAGCATAATGCAAAGGATCATTTGGGGAATTTAGTGGCTTATCTTTCTTGCGATTTGTGCTATGGAAATCACTGAAGATATTGTAGAAATAATTCTGTGGGTACCATTACCACAATGCCAATCTTGAACACTAGACAGAATTTGTCAACATCACGTTGGACGAGTCAGTTTCATGCTCGACTACAGATCTCAGGGTCCGAGTTCGATTCCCCACCCTGCCAATGCAGAATCAGAAGAATTTATTTCTGGCGACAAAAATTCATTTCTCAACGTGATTCGGATTCTTCAGTGAGCTGTAGGTTCCGTTGCTTGGTAACCAGTTGGTTCCTAGCCACGTAAAAATATCTAATCCTTCGGGCCAGCCCTTAGGAGAGCCGTCAATCTGCTCAGTGGTCTAGTAAAACTAAGATATACTTAAATTTTGTCAACATCATTAGCCTTTGTCAAGTAGTCTCTCTTTACTCTTCATGAACTAGATTTAATTTCACAATGTAGACCTGATTACTGAGCACTTTCTAATCTGCATTCATCATTTCCTCCCTGAAATATGGTTACTCATACCTTTTGCCTCAGTTTAGCCTTTATTGTATCCCAGAACTTATACAGGGTTTCTTTCTTGTTATCCCATATCCAAGTATTTCTGTTCCCAATGTCAGACCAGTCTTCATTTATTGTCTTCCACCTAGTTATTATGATGTGGTTACAAGGTTACAAAAGCCTGCCTAGGTTTTGTTATGGATAACTTAACACGGAGAAGAGACATGAAATGCATCCGCTATGGCTAAAACAAAGTAGTCAGGAAGAGCTATCTACTAGGAAGGTGTTGTCTTGGCGCTGTCCATGTGAAGTAAGGGTACAAGGTATAATATGCAACATATTTTGACTTATGACTGGTCTGGGAATTCCAGTAGTGGATTGTTGTATATTTGTTGCCTGAATTCAGCAACTGATAAACGTTGTATCAGAACGACAGATAAGGAGTTGCATTGTTCTGTATCAAAATGGCCTTGGTATTTGTTTCACAGTTCAGATTACGAAGAAGTTGTTCAGTGCAAAATGATATTGAGCTCAGGGCAGATTATATAAACTGGCTTCAGAAGGCTCTTGATAAAATGGAAGAAATGGGGCCACGCCTTTACAGGACCATACATGCTGCAGTTTATGTATGTCATAAAAACACACACACACCAACACTGTTAAGAGTAGTGGGAAACACTCTTATCAGAAGCTGCACCCTCATTAGCCAGGCCACTTGTGGCTTGTTTGAATTGCAAACAGTATTTTCGTCTTGCATGTTTGCTTCAAATAATGGATTCATTCAGGACTATCCATGTTAAGAACATAGATAAAGATAAATTGTAGTACCGGGTGTAAACAGTTTAACAGTGCCAGTTATTTTGTTAAGGGGTTTTTCTTGTACTGCTGCTTGTCATTGGAGGTTCACATTCTCTGATTTTCTAAAAAAAGTTAAACAGCGTTTTTGTCAAGCTGCTCACTATTTTGATATCTTTATATTTTATCTTGAAAAAAGATGGCCAGTTAAAGCTTGCTTGCAGTTCATATAGGGTTTGGAAAGCTGTGTATTGTTGATTATTTTACCAAGAATATCCTTCAGACAGTGTATTTTCACCCGTTTCCTTATTGCGGCCTTGTCATTAATTTGTCTTCTCTTCAAGTGAATGTAGGTTAAAATTATATTTGGTCATGTTATAACCCCAGTTGAATCCACTATTCCATTCACTATTTTATTTAGACCTATTAAATTTTTACTTGCATATATGTACATATTCATACCAATATTGCTCCATATAGCCTTGTGCTCAAGTTAAAAAGGGTGACATTGCCCATCCTGAGATGTTCCAACTGTGCATAGCAGTTTTTTATAGGATAAAAGATGAAAATGTTTGAAAGCATTTTATGTGGATTTCATGCAAACGAATCATTGCATTATGCCAAGGTGATCCCCCCCCCCCTTCCTTCCTTCCTTTTGACTAAATGTAGACAGACATTAACCCTTTGATTACGCTTGGGATGAGATCTCACAGGTCCCCAGAACCCGGAGGTTTTCTGACGGGAGTCACCTGTAGTATACTACCAGACGCACGATACCGTAAACAATCATTGTAACAGCTCGTTTCTTTGTTGTTTTCCTACAAATTAACCTGTTTTAGTTTTATGATAATATTTTGATAGTAGTCATCCGTAATATATATAATATGTAATTATGTAACATCACAAATAAATAAACATATCATATGTACTATATATCGGGGTTTACTGTTGCCAGAGGTATGAGTACTTCACTAATTGCCGACGACACATTTTTTTTTTTCTTTTTATTCATTTTGAATTCCCGAAACACATCTACAGCACAGTTGAATATTAGTGTTAATAGTTATTTGCATATCCGCCAGAAAACTAATCATGAAAATATTGATCATTTTTATGTTTCCGCTTACAAAATTGAGATTTATTATTTTTATTTGAGAGAGAGAGAGAGACGAGAAGAGAGAGAGACGAGAGAGATGAGAGAGAGAGAGAGAGATAGGAGAGAGAGGAGAGAGAGAGAGAAGAGAGATTTACCAAGATACACACCCTCTAATTGTACAACAATAACTCCAATAGGCGCAATTACAATAATGGTTGTAAATGAGACATCACTAATTATATATTAACCCCATTTCTGAATGATATTCATAGCAATAAAAAAGTAACCAGTCGACAAGGAATACCATACGTAGTTTTAGAAATTATGATTTATGAACGCTTTGGGAGCTCTTATATAAGACTAGCATGGAATTTGTCTTGTCTCGATTTTACCATTCAGACATACACTTAGACTATAAAACTCTTGACTATGGGAGATTTACGAATATATTTAGTACTTTCTTTATGTCAATCATGCTTTATATTTCAACGATATAGAATAACTTCTAATAACTTATTATACATTCTTGGAAATAAATAGGAATTTTATCTATTCAAGATTACATTTTTTTTAGATGTATGTAGGAATTCTTCTCAGATATTTACATTATTTGTAACACCATTATTCTAAGACTGCTATTAGAAAAAAAATAACTATCTCCGACACTTCCATGATAATGAGAATACCGTTTCTTACCGGGAAAGTGTTTATGTGAGAGAGAGAGAGAGAGAGAGAAAGAGGAGAGAGAGAGAGAGAGAGAGAGATACTGAGAATACCGTGTTACTTACCGGGAAAGTGTTTATGAGAGAGAGAGAGAGAGAATGCCGTGTTACTTATCGGGAAAGTGTTTGTGAGAGAGAGAGAGAGAGAGAGAAGCTGCTGCCAAATAATAAATGAACACTAAGAAGAAAAATTAGAATATTTTTTTGTGCCATATTAAAAGGTAAATCATTTAAATGGGACCAGGTTAAATGAATAAAAGGAGACATAATAATTGTTCCCCGCCCCCAGAAACCTCTCCATCACCTGTGAAAATTATTCTAGCAGATTATACGTTTGCTGTCTACAAGTGGTGAATTCTTTTGTTATTTTTGGCCTAAGCAGTAAAGGTTATTGCAAAAAGGACTACTAGACATCCTAACAATTGTCTGTCGTCAGAAATTTCCCCAATGTTTTTATATTCATCTATTTCCTATTCGCCTTTCATACCTTGTCTCCGTATTCCGAATGAGAAAACGAGAAACAACCCCTAGGGCATGAAGCGATTAGTCCTGGTCCCACACAAAAGGTACGTGCGCTGCATGGGTCCGTATAAGTACTTGCTCCAGCCGGGATTATTCATAGCCTAAAGGAATCCTTACCATTAACACCCGGCCCCAACGTTCCTGCGTTTGCTAATCACTTTATCACAGTGGAGGAAATTAAGTTAATTTCTTTA
>NC_087222.1:29632115-29635927 GCF_015104395.2 Macrobrachium nipponense
ACGATACACCCGTGTTCTGGGATACCTTAGGAAACGTATCGTATACGACCCAGTCGTATTCAAAGGGTTAATATTCTAGACTGAAGGTTCTCACTGAAAGGATTAGGTGAAAAATGTAGATATAATGCCGTCACTGAGATGATATTTCTCAGTGCAGTGGTAGCCCATTTTGTTGTACAGTTTTTTGATTAATGTGAATGTGGTTGTATACTATAACAGGCTAACTGAACCAGTGGCTTGTGCATGCAAAACATTATTTTTATATATTTTCATCTTCTCTTTTCCATTTTCAACATATGCTTACCTGAAGATCTTATGAATACTGTGCATAGTAGTTCATTTGTGCCATATTCATTGTAGTGAATATTCTTTTATTGTATTATCGTTTCCTTATCTTCAGATCTTGAATGTGTTGGTTAGGTAGGGTCAATATACTAACCTTATTCAACATACATAAAGTAACCTCGATCAGTTTTCAAGATCGCAAACCTTATTTTTTTATGCCAGGATGCCGCAACTTCAAGCTCGTATAACTGTTCTGAGCCACTAATGAGCAAACCTTTTGTCTTTCAAAAGTACTATTATCTTTTACCACAGTTAATAAACTTAATAAACTTGCATGTCTTACCTCACCAATAATTAGTTTTGGTGAAGAAGCAGTGTAGTACAGAATTTTTGTGATGGTTTCAGACTATTCCCCCTGATTGTTCAAAGCCTTTGATGTTGCCCGAGACATATTTTGTTTTCACGACGTTTTAGCAAATTCACTAACTTGTCCCCCTGTTACATCAGATGTGCTCCCCACACCCGATGACACGGCCATTATCATGTACACCTCTGGGTCAACTGGAACTCCCAAGGGTGTCATCATGTCCCATTTTAACCTCGTCAACGCCATCTTGGGCTACGCCGTCGGGTTTGAAGCCAGAGACAAGGATGTGTATCTAGCTTACCTGCCTCTCGCTCACGTATTGGAATTAATGGCTGGTAAGGCAGTTTTTTTTAATTAGATTGATATGATAATTATAAAACTGTCTTTGTGTATTTATTAATATTTAGACTTAATAAAATAACCATGAAAGGTTCTGTTGTAGCATTTTAAAAGTTTTATTCTTCATAACAGATGCTATCATAGAATGTAATTAATGTTTTAGGGATTATAGAATTCTTTCAGAAATTTCTTAATTCTGTCATCAAACCTGTGTTAGAAAATCAGGAGAAAGTTATGTAAATGAATTCATAGTTGTACTCTCCACTTGAGATGTGTAGTTTCTGTCAGAAGCTCAACAATTTTAACTTGATTTCAACAGAGGCGATGATGATCATGTACGGCGTACCGATGGGTTATTCAACTCCCCTGACAATGACAGATCGTTCCAGCAAGATTAAAAGGGGCAGCAAGGGAGACTGCACCATCTTGCAACCTACCATGATGGCTGCTGTACCAGTAAGTAGCTGCAATATCGTGTACTGTATGTATTAATAGTTGCAGGAAAATTTATTTTTATAACAATACTAGGTAACATATCTCTGCTTGGTATTTTAGAAGTGGCAGACAGGCATTCCATTTTTGCTTCTGAATTTTTGTCCCTAGCTCATCCTTGACCGCATCTACAAAGGCATCTTGGAGAAAGTAGAATCGCAAGGTCCTTGGCTAACTCAGCTGTTCAGTTACGGACTGGAGTACAAGATCAACTGGATGCATCGTGGGTGGGACACGCCCATCTGTAATTGGTGAGTCTGCTCGTGTTTTCTCTCCTGTTAAGATATATATAGTGTCATTGTGAATGTCTAAGTAGTTTACACCCCTTTAGATATATTCATCAAATCCGGCAGCACTACACTTAATACCTCGATGAAGCACGCACATCAATGTGTCAGGATTGTGTGTGGTAGCGATAGAACTCCGAGAGATTTCTTGGGCACAAGAATCTTTTATTTAGTTTACTATGGCATTCCTTTTGTCATTACTCATGCAGTATACTGAATTGATTGATTTTGCAAAGTTTGAACATTCCCAAAACAGATTCTACCTGAAACAGGCATAACAAAGTATGCTTCAGCCAAATGCATTGTGGGGAAAACAACAATAGAACTATACTGTATGACACACACAGGCTAGAAAAGCAATACAGGACTGGGCAATGCACCAGCGTAAACGGTCTCACATTACAGATTACTCAACATACATTTTACATAGAAATTAGAATGGGCCAAAGTTGACACTATGCAGTGAATAATAATTATTCAGTAATGGTGTACATATAAATAAAAATTCTTTCCATTTCTTGTTTCTGGTTCTGATGAAAAGTAAAGTAAAACTAGAATTACAGTTGAATATTATATTTTATTTATTATACTACTACTTTTATTGCTGCTTTCAGAAGTCCGTAAAATGATCCTTCTATACCCTCAGGGTGGTCTTCCGGAAAATCCGCGCCCTTTTGGGAGGAAAAGTGAGAATTATGGCTGTTGGCGGAGCTCCCCTTTCGCCTGAGACTCACGACTTCATCAGGGCCAGTATTGGAGTCCCCGTTTTGCAGGTGAGCATTTCCTGTGACTCCTCATCTGATGACGACTGGAAATCTTTGTGTCTTTTTATACTTGACGCTTGTTGTTCACCATGTTTCACGCAAGAGTACAATTTCTGGTTAAGAACCAGTCCATCATTGTCATGATATGTAGCAGATGGTCTGTCTATGTTAGTATTTGAAGATCAGAACCTGCCTGCAGTCATGAACATACCCACCTTCCTTTGATGCCTGCTTATATACTTTCTGTACTGTATAATGTATAATGGATAGCTGTAGATTGGTTTTACAAAAGATAGGACTTTATCAATTAGCAGGTATTTGTTGTGTATTTTTGCCTTTACCAGGTATTTGTCTTGTCTTTTTGCCTAGCAGTAAACCAACTTTGGAATGACCGTAAGGGAGAAAGGAAGAAGTACTTAATGTGAAAAATAATCAGAGTTGCTGTAGATGGATTATTGACAGTAGTATTGATGTAGTTTAACCAGACATAGTAATATTAAGTAGTTAAAATATCTAACTTGCAGGTCTGGCCAATACTGTTTATAATTTATTTTTAGACATTTACAATTGTAACAATTAAAAAATACTAGCAATCTACGGTTTGATGTTATATTGCCCTGGCTATCCCATTTACTTCATGTTAGAAAAAATGTTTTAATGCTAAAAATTGTGAAGTAAAAAATTTTCAATTTATTGAGTGACAATGTCTGAAGGGATATTTTACTTGGAAAACAAGAAACAGTCTATATAATTCCTGTTTCATACCTCCATCAGCAGTAGCACAAAGAGTTTGATGGAATATAGTGGAAACTTATTTTAGTTTTCTGATAAACTACGCAGCTGACGGTAAATTTTTATTTCAGGGTTACGGTCTTACCGAGACCTGTGCGTGCGCCAGTCTGATGGACGAATTTGACATGTCACGGGGTCGTGTTGGCGCCCCTTCGCGGATCTGTGACATCAAGCTCATTAACTGGGAAGAAGGCAACTACAGAATAACGGACAAACCAAGACCCTGTGGTGAAATTGTCATTGGTAAGAGACTTGAAACCATATCAGGAGTTGATGGAAATGAAGAATACTGTACGAGAATTAACAAACATATTGTACCTCGATTTGTTTTAGGTTATCTGTTAATTTTGATAGTTGTACTCCTTCTGACAAGTAGATATATCTACTTTGACATTCATTGTATTTCACAAACCTAACTAAAGGAAGACTTACATTTAAGGTCATATTTAGAGCATAATACTTCCAACAGTAGAATTAAACCAGCAG